>NC_081525.1:7112376-7139876 GCF_030273125.1 Centropristis striata | reverse complement strand
ATATATATATATATATATATATGTAACCTCACAACGGTATATTTAGTCCCTAAACGATTAGCCTGAACTTGAAATTAAAAAAAAATAAAATGCTACTTATATATGCATCAATAATAATAATACAATAATATATTTGGAATATATTTAACAATCTGAATGGGGTCTTTCTGCATTAAGAGTTCTTTTACTTTTGATAGTTTAAGTACATTTTGATGCTGATTCTTTTCTACTTTTTCTTTAGTAAGTTTTAAATGCATGACTTTTACTTGTAGTGGAGTAATTCTGCATTGTGGAAATAGTACTTTTACTTCAGTAATGGACCTGAATACTTCTTCCACCACTGCCAAAATGTGTGACATGAATAACCATTCAATATATTGTAGTGAATCACATTCAAACCACTACTTATGTAAGAAAGAAATCAGTTCAACTCAATGTTTTGACTTAAACACAGTTTTACTAAGGCTTAACACATCACAAAAACAAAGAAGTAAAGTAAGTATATACAATATTGATAAAATTAATAAGTGGATTTCAGGATGCTATTTCTGCTTGTAGCGAATCCTCCAGTGTAACAGTCATTCAGCTGGGAGAAGTGGCTCATCTGGCTGCTCTTGTAGCTGGTCCACCTTGTGTACTGCTCCTCTGCTTTGACCTTGTGTTTCTCACTCTTCTTCTCTCTGTGGTCACGGTATTTATCAACCCAGTGTCCAACTTTCAGTCTGTCCTGCATCCACTGCAGGGTCCCATTGGGTGTGGCTGTTTTAGGTCTTTCTGAAGACAAAAGAAAATACAAGTTTAAATACATTTAAATTCAAATAATGTGAAATACAATCATATAAAAAAAATATTAGACCAATCTACAATATCTTGCTCAATGTAATGCCTGGTACAACTAAAGGTACATTTGTTTGGATTTAAGAGCTGATATCTAGCCATTTTCTATGGTTTTCTTGATAATGATTTTGGTTATTATCAAGTAAACCATGTTAAATGTCTAGATATCAGCTCTTAAATTAAACTCTTATGAGCTATTTTTGTTGTTATCATTATATTTGTCCAAACAAAGGCACCTTTAGTTATACCCGGCATTAAAATGAACAATAAATTGAAGAAAAGCAGGGTCTAATAATGTTTTCCATGACTGTATATAAATGTAGTAGAATGGAATATGATACACACCTTCAGGTTTGGGGCCTGGTTTTGCAGCAAAGAGTCGATAGACAGAGCTGTTTGGCTGGACCTTTTCTTCTCCAACCCAGTTGTTGTACAGAGTTTCCTTTTTCAGCTCAGCTGACTTGAGGTCAGAGGTCAGGCTCTCTGGCTGGGCTTTGTCTCCCACCGTTGGCACATGGCAGAGCTCTTCTCCTTTCCTCTCTGGCTCTTTTTTCAGAGCACTTCCAGTATACCTGGGCCTTTTGACATCCTCCTCCACCATCATCACACTTTCCCACTGAAGCTTCTCTTTCTTCAGTTGCTCTTGTTTTTGTTTCTCCAGGACCTCCTGCCTCATCCTCTCCTCCTCAACTTTTTCTCTCTTTCTCCTCAGACTTTCTGCCACTCTTTCTCTCTCCTCTCTGTCCCTTTTGCACTTCTCCATTTCCTCCAGAGCGACTCTTTGTCTGCGCTCCATCTCCATTGCTTTAAGGGCAACATACATTTGTCTTCTGACCTCTTTTCTTCTCTCCTCCGGGGTCAGTTTCACTTGGCTTTTCACTCTCTCCATTTCATCAAGGAGGTGTTGTCTAGCCATCATCTTCTCGTTCATCGTCATGCTCTTTCTCTCGCTTGTAGGTTTGTTTGCTTTGGTGTATTCACTTCAGCCGGTTTGTGGTAAATGACCAGATATGAGAGATCTCTGTATGTTGATAATGTTCTGAAATTCTCAGTTAATTCTGGAATGGAAACTTTCTAACAGGACAGTGTGTCCATGAAGTTGTTATTCAATTTAAAACAAAACACTGTATATCAACTGTAACTAGGTTTTTACATGTAAAATTACAGAACAGTGTGTCCATAGAATTCCATTATTCAATTTAAAACAAAACACTGTATAACTACTGTAACTAGGTTTTTACATGTAAAATTACAGAACAGTGTGTCCATAGAATTCCATTATTCAATTTAAAACAAAACACTGTATAACTACTGTAACTAGGTTTTTACATGTAAAATTACAAAAATTTGTTTCCATAATTTACTTTCAATAAGTTGTATTGTATTTACCTTGAGGTAAAGTAGTATAACTGATAATAAAGTAGGGCTGGGAAATATATCGATATATTTTTTATATTGATATATTTTTTAATTCAATATGGAATTAGACCATACCACATACATCAATATAGTTTTTGAAAAATGATTATAATAATAATAACTTTATAGCACCTTTTAAAAACAGCAGTCTACAAAGTGCTTGGACAGAGAGCAGTTAATCACAAAGAGAATGATGCCGTAAGGCTAAAAACAATTCTTACCTTAAAAGAAAAACAATAAGAGACAGAGGAGCAACAATCACAAGACATTCTCAGATCCACAGAAAATAAAAGGTAAAAAGAGTAAAAATTAAAATAAAATAAAAATATGTCTTTATATATAAGGTGCTGCCCTTACTAGAGTTAGTCATATTTAGTTCTTTTGTAATGTTCGTTATTCTTTTCTCATGTAAATATATTTATTTCAGTAAAAGATTGGTCTATTTTATTTCATAGGCTATTTTTATATGAGATATTTTTTTAATTAAAATGTGCACTTTATGTAGCTTTGATTTAAAAAAAAAAAAAAAAAAAAGGTACTCCTGTTGTTATACAGTATTTATGTTCACTCAAATAAACAGTTTCAATAAAACCACTTGTGACATGTTATATTTGACTTTGACTGAACATTCGCTTTCACTTTGCGATATAAATATCGGGATATATATCTTATATTGATTTTCAGCCTAAATATATTGGGATATGACTTTTGGTCCATATCTCCTAGCCCTATAATAAGGCATACTATTTTATCAGCTTTTCATATGTTTTGTTTGGCAAAATATTAATTTGTAACTAGTAACTGAAGCTGTCAGATAAATGAAAGTAAGTAAGCATCCAAGTATTGAGTCATATAGATGGACATACTTTTCATTTCCATATTAAACATACTTTTATAATATTACAATTTTTTTGAGACACTGAATGTTAGGTCTTCATTAAATGTAAGCTTTAATAATTATAATTAGAAGAAAATAAATAAATTAAGGCATAAAATGTTTCATTCTGCATGTAAAGGATCTATATAATGTGTTATTTCCACTTTTTGAATTTAATTACTGACATAAATAAACTTTCTATGATATTCTAATTTATTGAGATGCACCTGCACATAAAATTTAAATTTAGTAGTATCTAAAAGTGTGCATACTGTACGTAGTACTTAAGTGTACATTATTGGGTTTTCTTGAAATTTCTTCACAAGTACTGGATGGAATTCTATGAAATGTGGTCCAGATATCTATATACTGCCCAGGAGGTGAATCAAAGTGATTTTGGTGCTCCCCTGGGTTTTCCTCTGGCACCACCAGTTGGTCAAAGGTCAAAGGTCACTTTTTTCTTACTTTGAGAGCATACACAGCGAGCTACAGACAGTGTGAACTTCAATGTAACTACATGAAAAATTAAAACATGTCAAAAAACCAGTACACCAGTAGAGCTGGGCAATGTAGCCTTTACCTTCCATCCTGTTCCTGATAACGATTTATATCAGCATAAAGCATGTTTTCTGGTATTTTAATAAATAAATAGTTTATATGAAATAACCAGTGGTGCAATGTAACTAAGGACATTTACTCAAATACTGTACTTAAGTACAATTCTGAGGTACTTGTACTTTTCTTGAGTATTTCCATTTTATCTAACTTTATACTTCTATTTCATTACATTTAGAGACAAATATTATACTTTTTACCCTAACCCTAACCACTACATTTAGCTTTTAGCTTTAGTTACTTACTTTTCACGTCAAGATTTAAGATTTAGTCCCTCAAAGATTAGCCTGAACTTGATTAAATTAAAATGCTACTTATATATGCATCAATAATAATAATACAATAATATATTTGGAATATATTTAACAATCTGAATGGGGTCTTTCTGCATTAAGAGTTCTTTTACTTTTGATAGTTTGAGTACATTTTGATGCTGATTCTTTTCTACTTTTTCTTTAGTAAGTTTTAAATGCAGGACTTTTACTTGTAGTAGAGTAATTCTGCACTGTAGTATTAGTACTTTTTTAGTGAATCACATTCAAACCACTACTTATGTAAGGAAGAAATCAGTTCAACTCATTGTTTTGACTTAAACACAGTTTTACTAAAGCTTAACACATCACAAAAACAAAGAAGTAAAGTAAGTATATACAACAATATTGATGAAATTAATAAGTGGATTTCAGGATGCTATTTCTGCTTGTAGCGAATCCTCCAGTGTAGCAGTCATTCAGCTGGGAGAAGTGGCTCATCTGGCTGCTCTTGTAGCTGCTCCACCTTGTGTACTGCTCCTCTGCTTTGACCTTGCGTTTCTCACTCTTCTTCTCTCTGTGGTCATGGTATTTATCAACCCAGTGTCCAACTTTCAGTCTGTCCTGCATCCACTGCAGGGTCCCATTGGATGTGGCTGTTTTAGGTCTTTCTGAAGACAAAAGAAAATACAAGTTTAAATACATTTAAATTCAAATAATGTGAAATACAATCATATAAAAAAAATATTAGACCAATCTTCAATATCTTGCTAAATTTAATGCCTGGTACAACTAAAGGTACATTTGTTTGGATTTAAGAGCTGATATCTAGCCATTTTCCATGGTTTTCTTGATAATGATTTTGGTTATTATCAAGTAAACCATTGAAAATGTCTAGATATCAGCTCTTAAATTGAACTCTTATGAGCTATTTTTGTTGTTATCATTATATTTGTCCAAACAAAGGTACCTTTAGTTATACCCGGCATTAAAATGAACAATAAATTGAAGAAAAGCAGGGTCTAATAATGTTTTCCATGACTGTATATATAAATGTAGTAGAATGGAATATGATACACACCTTCAGGTTTGGGGCCTGGTTTTGCAGCAAAGAGTCGATAGACAGAGCTGTTTGGCTGGACCTTTTCTTCTCCAACCCAGTTGTTGTACAGAGTTTCCTTTTTCAGCTCAGCTGACTTGAGGTCAGAGGTCAGGCTCTCTGGCTGGGCTTTGTCTCCCACCGTTGGCACATGGCAGAGCTCTTCTCCTTTCCTCTCTGGCTCTTTTTTCAGAGCACTTCCAGTATACCTGGGCCTTTTCACATCCTCCTCCACCATCATCACACTTTCCCACTGAAGCTTCTCTTTCTTCAGTTGGTCTTGTTTTTGTTTCTCCAGGACCTCCTGCCTCATCCTCTCCTCCTCAACTGTTTCTCTCTTTCTCCTCAGACTTTCTGCCACTCTTTCTCTCTCCTCTTGCCCTTTTGTGTACTGCTCCTCTACTTTGACCTTGCGTTTCTCACTCTTCTTCTCTCTGTGGTCACGGTATTTATCAACCCAGTGTCCAACTTTCAGTCTGTCCTGCATCCACTGCAGGGTCCCATTGGATGTGGCTGTTTTAGGTCTTTCTGAAGACAAAAGAAAATACAAGTTTAAATACATTTAAATTCAAATAATGTGAAATACAATCATATAAAAAAAATATTAGACCAATCTTCGATATCTTGCTAAATTTAATGCCTGGTACAACTAAAGGTACATTTGTTTGGATTTAAGAGCTGATATCTAGCCATTTTCCATGGTTTTCTTGATAATGATTTTGGTTATTATCAAGTAAACCATTGAAAATGGCTAGATATCAGCTCTTAAATTGAACTCTTATGAGCTATTTTTGTTGTTTAGCAGCGTTTAGTTTTTATGCACCAAATCTCTGGAACAAGCTCCCAGAGAACTTGAGGTCTGCTAGAACTCTCAGCTCTTTTAAATCAAGTCTGAAGACTTTTCTGTTTCCATTTTAACCTGTCATTTTTATTCATTCGCTCTTAAATGTTTTATACATTCACTTTTTTTTTTTTCGCTTTTAAATGTCTTCTAATGTGTTTTATGTATTTTAATCTTGCCCCTGTAAAGCACTTTGAATGTCCCTGTGTCCGAATTGTGCTATATAAAT
The DNA here is from genome assembly GCF_030273125.1 of Centropristis striata. Lineage (NCBI taxonomy): Eukaryota > Metazoa > Chordata > Actinopteri > Perciformes > Serranidae > Centropristis > Centropristis striata. Next base: position 7,133,708 of record NC_081525.1, on the reverse strand, counting down.
AAACTTGCCTTGCCTTGTTATCATTATATTTGTCCAAACAAAGGTACCTTTAGTTATACCCGGCATTAAAATGAACAAGAAATTGAAGAAAACCAGGGTCTAATAATGTTTTCCATGACTGTATATATAAATATAGTAGAATGGGATATGATACACACCTTCAGGTTTGGGGCCTGGTTTTGCAGCAAAGAGTCGATAGACAGAGCTGTTTGGCTGGACCTTTTCTTCTCCAACCCAGTTGTTGTACAGAGTTTCCTTTTTCAGCTCAGCTGACTTGAGGTCAGAGGTCAGGCTCTCTGGCTGGGCTTTGTCTCCCACCGTTGGCACATGGCAGAGCTCTTCTCCTTTCCTCTCTGGCTCTTTTTTCAGAGCACTTCCAGTATACCTGGGCCTTTTGACATCCTCCTCCACCATCATCACACTTTCCCACTGAAGCTTCTCTTTCTTCAGTTGGTCTTGTTTTTGTTTCTCCAGGACCTCCTGCCTCATCCTCTCCTCCTCAACTTTTTCTCTCTTTCTCCTCAGACTTTCTGCCACTCTTTCTCTCTCCTCTCTGTCCCTTTTGCACTTCTCCATATCCTCCAGAGCGACTCTTTGTCTGCGCTCCATCTCCATTGCTTTAAGGGCAACATACATTTGTCTTCTGACCTCTTTTCTTCTCTCCTCCGGGGTCAGTTTCACTTGGCTTTTCACTCTCTCCATTTCATCAAGGAGGTGTTGTCTAGCCATCATCTTCTCGTTCATCGTCATGCTCTTTCTCTCGCTTGTAGGTTTGTTTGCTTTGGTGTATTCACTTCAGCAGGTTTGTGGTAAATGACCAGATATGAGAGATCTCTGTATGTTGATAATGTTCTGAAATTCTCAGTTAATTCTGGAGTGGAAACATTCTAACAGGACAGTGTGTCCATATAATTGTTATTCAATTTAAAACAAAACACTGTATAACTACTGTAACTAGGTTAAAATTACAGAACAGTGTGTCCATAGAATTCCATTATTCAATTTAAAACAAAACACTGTATAACTACTGTAACTAGGTTTTTACATGTAAAATTACAAAAATGTGTTTCCATAATTTACTTTCAATCAGTTGTATTATATTTACCTTTAGGTAAAGTAGTATAACTGATAATAAAGTAGGGCTGGGCAATATATCGATATGTTTTTTATATTGATATATTTTTTAATTCAATATGGAATTAGACCATACCACATATATCAATATAGTTTTTGAAAAATGATTATAATAATAATAACTTTATAGCACCTTTTAAAAACAGCAGTCTACAAAGTGCTTGGACAGAGAGCAGTTAATCACAAAGAGAATGATGCCGTGAGGCTAAAAACAATTCTTACCTTAAAAGAAAAACAATAAGAGACAGAAGAGCAACAATCACAAGACATTCTCAGATACACAGAAAATAAAAGGTAAAAGGAGTAAAAATTAAAATAAAATAAAAATATTTCTTCATATATAAGTGCTGCCCTTACTAGAGTTAGTCATATTTAGTTCTTTTGTAATGTTCGTTATTCTTTTCTCATATAAATATATTTATTTCAGTAAAAATTGGTCTATTTTATTTCATAGGCTATTTTTATATGAGATATTTTTTGTATTAAAATGTGCACTTTATGTAGCTTTGATTTAAAAAAAAAAAAAAAAAAAAAAAGGTACTCCTGTTGTTATACAGTATTTATGTTCACTCAAATAAACGGTTTCAATAAAACTACTTGTGACATGTTATATTTGACTTTTACCGAACATTCGCTTTCACTTTGCGATATAAATATCAGGATATATATCTTATATCGATATTCAGCCTAAATATATTGGGATATGACTTTTGGTCCATATCTCCTAGCCCTATAATAAGGCATACTATTTTATCAGCTTTTCATGTTTTGTTTGGCAAAATACTAATTTGTAGCTGGTAACTGAAGCTGTCAGATAAATGAAAGTAAGTAAGCATCCAAGTATTGAGTCATATAGATGGACATACTTTTCATTTCCATATTAAACATACTTTTGTAATATTACAATTTTTTGAGACACTGAATGTTAGGTCTTCATTAAATGAAAGCTTTAATAATTATAATTAGAAGAAATTAAATAAATAACGGCATGAAATGTTTCATTCGGTGTGTAAAGGATCTATATAATGTGTTATTTCCACTTTGTGAATTGAATTACTGACATAAATAAACTTTCAATGATATTCTAATTTATTGAGATGCACCTGCACATAAAATTTAAATTTAGTAGTACCTAAGATGTGTGCATACGTAGTACTTAAGCGTACATTATTGGGTTTTCTTGAAATTTCTTCACAAGTACTGGATGGAATTCTATGAAATTTGGTCCAGATATCTATATACTGCCCAGGAGGTGAATCAAAGTGATTTTGGTGCTCCCCTGGGTTTTCCTCTGGCACCACCAGTTGGTCAAAGGTCAAAGGTCACTTTTTTCTTACTTTGAGAGCATACACAGCGAGCTACGGACAGTGTGAACTTCAATGTAACTACATGAAAAATTAAAACATGTCAAAAAACCAGTACACCAGTAGAGCTGGGCAATGTAGCCTTTACCTTCCATCCTGTTCCTGATAACGATTTATATCAGCATAAAGCATGTTTTCTGGTATTTTAATAAATAAATAGTTGATATGAAATAACCAGTGGTGCAATGTAACTAAGGACATTTACTCAAATACTGTACTTAAGTACAATTCTGAGGTACTTGTACTTTTCTTGAGTATTTCCATTTTATCTAACTTTATACTTCTACTTCATTACATTTAGAGACAAATATTATACTGTTTACCCTAACCCTAACCACTACATTTAGCTTTTAGCTTTAGTTACTTTTCACGTCAAGATTTAACATAAAAACATTATACATTTAAAGAGATGAGCTTTTTATATATATATATATATATATATATATATATATATATATATATATATATATATATATATATATATATATATATATATAGATGTAACCTCACAACGGTATATTTAGTCCCTCAAAGATTAGCCTGAACTTGAGAAAATTAAAATGCTACTTATATATGCATCAATAATAATAATACAATAATATATTTGGAATATATTTAACAATCTGAATGGGGTCTTTCTGCATTAAGAGTTCTTTTACTTTTGATAGTTTAAGAACATTTTGATGCTGATTCTTTTCTACTTTTTCTTTAGTAAGTTTTAAATGCAGGACTTTTACTTGTAGTAGAGTAATTCTGCACTGTAGTATTAGTACTTTTACTTAAGGAATGGACCTGAATACTTCTTCCACCACTGCCAAAATGTGTGACATGAATAACCATTCAATAAATTGTAGTGAATCACATTCAAACCACTACTTATGTAAGGAAGAAATCAGTTCAACTCAATGTTTTGACTTAAACACAGTTTTACTAAGGCTTAACACATCACAAAAACAAAGAAGTAAAGTAAGTATATACAATAATATTGACAAAATTAATAAGTGGATTTCAGGATGCTATTTCTGCTTGTAGCGAATCCTCCAGTGTAGCAGTCATTCAGCTGGGAGAAGTGGCTCATCTGGCTGCTCTTGTAGCTGGTCCACCTTGTGTACTGCTCCTCTACTTTGACCTTGCGTTTCTCACTCTTCTTCTCTCTGTGGTCACGGTATTTATCAACCCAGTGTCCAACTTTCAGTCTGTCCTGCATCCACTGCAGGGTCCCATTGGATGTGGCTGTTTTAGGTCTTTCTGAAGACAAAAGAAAATACAAGTTTAAATACATTTAAATTCAAATAATGTGAAATACAATCATATAAAAAAAATATTAGACTAATCTTCAATATCTTGCTAAATGTAATGCCTGGTACAACTAAAGGTACATTTGTTTGGATTTAAGAGCTGATATCTAGCCATTTTCCATGGTTTTCTTGATAATGATTTTGGTTATTATCAAGTAAACCATTGAAAATGTCTAGATATCAGCTCTTTAATTGAACTCTTATGAGCTATTTTTGTTGTTATCATTAAATTTGTCCAAACAAAGGTACCTTTAGTTATACCCGGCATTAAAATGAACAATAAATTGAAGAATACCAGGGTCTAATAATGTTTTCCACGACTGTATATATAAATGTAGTCGAATGGAATATGATACACACCTTCAGGTTTGGGGCCTGGTTTTGCAGCAAAGAGTCGATAGACAGAGCTGTTTGGCTGGACCTTTTCTTCTCCAACCCAGTTGTTGTACAGAGTTTCCTTTTTCAGCTCAGCTGACTTGAGGTCAGAGGTCAGGCTCTCTGGCTGGGCTTTGTCTCCCACCGTTGGCACATGGCAGAGCTCTTCTCCTTTCCTCTCTGGCTCTTTTTTCAGAGCACTTCCAGTATACCTGGGCCTTTTGACATCCTCCTCCACCATCATCACACTTTCCCACTGAAGCTTCTCTTTCTTCAGTTGCTCTTGTTTTTGTTTCTTTAGGACCTCCTGCCTCATCCTCTCCTCCTCAACTTTTTCTCTCTTTCTCCTCAGACTTTCTGCCACTCTTTCTCTCTCCTCTCTGTCCCTTTTGCACTTCTCCATATCCTCCAGAGCGACTCTTTGTCTGCGCTCCATCTCCATTGCTTTAAGGGCAACATACATTTGTCTTCTGACCTCTTTTCTTCTCTCCTCCGGGGTCAGTTTCACTTGGCTTTTCACTCTCTCCATTTCATCAAGGAGGTGTTGTCTAGCCATCATCTTCTCGTTCATCGTCATGCTCTTTCTCTCGCTTGTAGGTTTGTTTGCTTTGGTGTATTCACTTCAGCCGGTTTGTGGTAAATGACCAGATATGAGAGATCTCTGTATGTTGATGGTGTTCTGAAATTCTCAGTTAATTCTGGAATGGAAACTTTCTAACAAGACAGTGTGTCCATATAATTGTTATTCAATTTAAAACAAAACACTGTATAACTACTGTAACTAGGTTTTTACATGTAAAATTACAGAACAGTGTGTCCATAGAATTGCATTATTCAATTTAAAACAAAACACTGTATAACTACTGTAACTAGGTTTTTACATGTAAAATTACAAAAATGTGTTTCCATAATATACTTTCAATCAGTTGTATTGTATTTACCTTTAGGTAAAGTAGTATAACTGATAATAAAGTAGGGCTGGGCAATATATCGATATATTTTTTATATTGATATATTTTTTAATTCAATATGGAATTAGACCATACCACATATATCAATATAGTTTTTGAAAAATTATAATAATAATAATAATAATAACTTCATAGGACCTTTTAAAAACATCAGTCTACAAAGTGCTTGGACGGAGAGCAGTTAAGGCCAGCCGCTGTGCAACCAGTTTTCTGCCTGCGAGCCGGTTCTTTGGCAGTGGAAAACCAAAGAACCGGTTTGCAATTGGGCACCGGCCGGGAAACGGCTCTCGTTCAAAAGCCTTAACCCATTAAAGCCGGGAAAGCGGATACGTCGTTTTGTAGTATTTGTAGTTTTTTCCACCTATTTTCGGTCTCTTGGCCAATGAAATGCATCAGAACACATGTGGGAGTGTCGCAATGCAACACGTCGATTTAAACAAAAAAAAAAATACTTTATTGAAGGTTTGGACAAATAAACTCAACTTCTTATAAAAGCCACATGTATAAGCTCTCAAATATAGGTTTTACAGGCATTTTTTCCAGGCGTTTTAGGCCTAAATAGGTTAATAGAGACAGACAACCACTTGCACTCTCATTCACACCTATGGGCAATTTGGAGGGTCTGTCTTATTAGGGCCTCGGGGCAATCGCACCGAGCACTACTGTTATACTGTGGATTTCTTCTTATTCCTCTTCCGGACGCAATTTCGTCCCGCTACTAGTCCTACAACTTGAAGAGTTGCAGGACAAATTATATATCAAAACGTGCGGTTTGATCGGGATCAGTGTGCTATTACTTTTCTCTACAGAATACGAATTTTTCGCGACGTAAGTCGCGAAAAACTGCCCAAAATTTTGCATTGAAATGAATGGGACGGCCGACAAAAAATGAGCGAAAAAGAACAATAATTGGAGATTTTTAAACGTCTACTCCTCCGGCATAATTTCACCTAGAGACTCCATTTAAACTTTAAACAGTAGACACAAGTCTTGTGTATCGGTGTATTAATCCACGTTTCGATAGGTCATATAGTTTTTTTTATCAATCCCTGTTCAATGACCATGATAATTTTTGGAGAAATCCTGCAGTGTCCACAGTGTGTGACATCATCACCAGAGTGTAGAGGGAGAGAAAAAACTGTCAAAAAATAAATTTTAAAACTGCGCTCCAGGCCGCAAATTCCACTCTACAGAAATAATTTATACATAGAAATGTAGGAAAATTTGTCTTCTCACTCACAATCCTCTGGTAAAGCTGTCAGAGTTATAGTTTGGGTGTAGGACGCACAGATGTGCCATCAACACCACCAACAGCCTCATTGGCTCCCATATTGAAAACGCAATAAGATTTCGGAAAAAGTGAGATTTTAAAGTTTTTTTAGATCGCTCTAACAAAGCTATTTTTTAATTTTTCTTAAAAAAAAAACATATGTAGACGTTCAGGAAGAACTCGGGACGCTCAAAATGAAGTCGGATCAATGATAGGTATTATGGTTTTGCCAAAAATGCTTTCTGTTCGAGGCCAGAAATTTGAGTCTGTCCACCTCTGCTGTCACTCTTTCGGAGCATTAACAGCTGCAGTTAATTCTGTTGATTGCTTTGATCTGATTGCCTTTGATCTTTGATGTGATTACAGTTACAGATACACACACACACATGCACTAAAGTGCGCACACTCCTCACACATGCATAAACATGCTTCATACATGCATACACAGGTAACTTTATGTGATTTTAATTACACCTACACACACACACACACACACACACACACACACACACACACACACACACACACACAACACACACACACACACACACACACATTTTGATGTTAAAGGGCATAATTTGAAATCTCTGAAGAATCTCATCATAGTGTACACACACCGGCAGTAGCCCCCGTGGCCCTTTCAGAATTTCCCCAGAGGAAATGTTCTAGTTATAACTGTTATTCTGCACAAGATTGACATTTCAAGTTGTTCACACTTTTAGCCATATGTGTGCTGATGTCATAAAGGTCCTGGACTTTTATATTTTATGTATACTTTATATATATTTTATATATTGCAGTGAAATACAAGGCAAGAGTGGGTAAAATTTAACGAGAAAACAGCTCCCTGTAACGGCTTGTTGGGGTTCAGAGGGTGAATAATTAACATGTGTTCCAGGAAGAAACACATGCTCAATCTCCAGATCTGATGAACTTGACAGCATCCATGCAGTCTGTAGCTGGCTGTTGTGCAGACACGGCCCCTGAAATCCGCTGGTGAAAACCCTGGAGAGAGTGTCAGTGGTGACACTGCTCTTTCTACCTGTGTGTTCATGTATGTTGGTGTGTGATTGCTCCACACAGCCCCCAGGGGCGTGACCGCAACCCCGCCACAGTAAGACCTGTTGCCATGTTTACACGTGTGTTTATATTTGTGAGGTTGGAGTGATTGATTGGTGGTGAATGTCTGCAGGGTAGATCACGCGATAAAAGGAAGGCGGTTGTTGGAATGAAGGGGTTCTTCTTTTCTTGATTGACTTTTCCAGGGAGTTGCCATTCCAGGCGCTCTTATCCAACTCTGAAGGAACTGGCTGCATGCCTGCACCTCTGCTCTCCTAATAAACACTTTTTATTACTGATCAGATTTCTTCTTGTCTGAATCTCGCTTACACTAAAAATGTTTAGTGCTGCAGCATATTTGAGCAAATTTACAGTAATGGCATTAAGCACTTCTCATCACTTCTCCTGCAGTTCATTTTAATTAAAAATTGTACTGCACTTTCTTGCATTACATTTATTGTACAATTTAGTCGTATGAAACATTATTTAAGCAAAAAATATTAGAGCAATTTACATTCTGATTTTTAACCTGCAGGTTTCGGACTTAATTTCTCCCTAATTTGCCATTAGAACTGTTGAAAATTCTTGATGATAAGATGCATAAGATGATCAAGTGAAAGAAAATTATAAATCTAAACGGAAGGTCTGTAATCGGAGACTTGAAAAAATAAGGCTCAGTTTTAAAGCTAGAGCATGCATGAATATAAAATATTCCGATACATCAAGAGCAGCTGGGTGGCTTTTAAGAAAACCTATTTACAGAAAAAAATGAACCCTTTTAAATGTCTTGATCTTTGGAAGTTCTTACACCAGCTCAATTGAAGAAATATGAAGAAAACATGTCTTATTGTCATTGTTTTATCTGTTAAGATTGAGAAAAGAGTAAAACATTAACATTATTGAATATTTTAAAGTTTAGAGCCCCCAGATGACACTGAAGAGGGAAGGCCGATTTGCAGATGCTGAGCCCGTGACGGCACATCTGTAGCTATTCTTTGCCATTCTCTTATGTTGTGTTGTTCTTCCTATGGGGACACCAGCTAGTTGCTAAGTTTGTTTGTCTGCAGTTTGGTGCTCTACATTGGCTTTTTATAGCTTTTTCATGAGAATAGCTGCCTGCTGCAGCCAAAAGCAATGCTGTAAGAGCTGTAGGAGTAAACCAACGCTGTTCAGTTGTGGGATGGACGATAAACAATGACATGAAAGTCATGATAAAGCTCCATAAAGCAGAGGGAAGCTGCAGATTCATGTGATAATTCTCTAGCAGCTTCATCACAACCACCGTTCAGATTGTTATCTCATGCGTTGTCTGCTTCTTCCCTTTTTTTTATATCATGGCCTCAGCCAAGGAGGATATGTTTTCTTATATATATCCTTTATTTAACCAGGTAAAAGTCTCGGTGAGATTAAAAAATCTCTTTTCCAAGAGAGACCTGGCTAGGGAACTAAAATGTTCAACTCAATACTGATACTCAGGAAAATACTCTATACTCGATACCATTTTCGATACCACAAGGATAAAGACAAAGACCCCAAAATTTAACAGAAATATTTTTATTAACAAGAAAAATTCTGCTTCATTCTGGGACTTCAAGAGAGAAAATAACACTTTTCAGTCACCAGCGTTTATGTAAACTTATTAACTCTATGCTTATGTATACTGACACTGTGTCAATTGACGTAATATGGGCATACTACGTGCCTGATTTATTTATTTACATTGTTTATAATCATTAACGTGATGTCAGCCTTTAATTGCTAGCTCCGGCTAATGGCTAATAATATATATAATAATCAATACTTTTGAAAATGAATATCGTATCCGGACACAACGTTTTAGTATCGATACTTTTTTGAGTATCGATACTTTTGACAACCCTAGACCTGGCCAAGAAAGCAGCATAAAAAGTGACAAGTTACAACATTTAAACACAGTTAACATAACCAATTAAATACAATTAAATACAAATACAGCCATCACATCAACACTGAAGGAGCCTAGAGACTTATACGGAGCACTCACACTGACTAAGAGAAATTATTTCTTTATCCTTTAGAATCGATTTAAATTCACTGATTGTCATCAATTCAGACAATTTCAAATCTTTTTGCAAATTTTTCAATGACAAAGGGGTGGCGTGAGCTTTCTTACCTAATTCAGTTCTCACTCTCTATCAGCATCTGTACAATGATTTCTTGGTTTGTTTAGTTGCAGAAAAGCTACTGGCCTGATTTTTCAATTTTTTTCTGATTTTTAAAAAACTTTTACTAATACTTACTTATATCGGATCCAAATTTCGAAGCAGATAAATTAATTATTTTTCACTTTCGTTGCCACATTGAAGATAGGACATGGGCTCGGCAGACGTCTGCGCGCCGCCCTTCTTGTTCTGAAATGGTTTGTCTTTAGGTTTTGGACAAAACAGGATAACAGTTTGTAGATGTCTCCCTTGTTGTGGGACTTGGAGAAGAGAAAAAGAATCACTAGTTGCAGCCCTAGTTATGTCCTTCACAGATAACAATGGCTGTTCCAATGGGAAGAGGCTTTCAAGATGTACGGAAACATTCCCAGAAATGTCTCAGCAGCATAATCATCTTCTTCACTGTGTATCTACAGTATATCCCAAACAAAGATCCCAAACAAGCTTCTGTAGAGACTAGGGCCATCAATAAGGGGAATATTATAACACAGATATTTTGATCAAACAGCCAAATATGGTCAAGCTGTCTCAGGTTTGAGATGTTTCTGTGGACCTTTTGATATATTTTTCTGTCATGAAAAACTAATTTTGTGAGAGTTTAGTTTAATAAAGTTATTCACATTAGAGCTCATAACATGAATCATTTCTCGGGATGTTTGTCTGGCAGTGGTATTGGGAAAACCATCAAAAATAATAAGGAGTTTTGGCCTACAAAGTGATTGCATTGGCACAGGAACCCTTCAAATTTCCCGTATTTTGGCGCCCTTAGAGATGGAGCAGGGAGGCAGCGGTGGAGAGACTGGCCCCACCACCTGTTCACATCAATGGCATCAAGAGAAAACGATGCAGAGAGAGAGACAGAGAGAGAGAGAGAAGGTGTAAAAGAGGCGGAGTGGACTGCCGGGAGGCAGACAGGGACTTTCCAGACTCGTTTGCATAAATCTTGAGTTTGACTGCCAATCACCAGCTCAGTCTACCAGCCCCGAAACACGCTGCTGCAGCATGTTTTCCTCCACACGTGCACCGCTCACGCTCCCACCTCTCCATCTGTCTCCCTTAGATCCATCTGATCTGTTTGACTTGTATTTGTTCATTGCCATAGCTGCAGCAGCCTCCACACAAACCGAGCAGTAGGCGTCTGTAATTAGACATAAAAACGCAGAGATCGAGATATGATCGCATCGATGAGTGAACATCAGTGGGATTAGTGGGCGGATGCATGTCATGCCATGTACAGATACCTGATTTTAAAAATGAATGTTGCCTGTGAATGTGACTGCAAGTTTAAAGTACTTAAGTTTATTTTTTTTAATCCTATCTTCTAAGATCAAGATCAAGATCTCAGCTTCTGTCTCTGCATACAGTGAATAGATGAAGTAAAATAAATACCTGAGAAAATGCAATGAGGGAGAAAATCTGTTTTGAAAGTTTTCATTCGCTGTATTTAAAGGCGGCTAAGTGATACTTCTCATCCCATAGTGAAGCTGAGCTTGGATGGGGCTAAACCCGTCGTCTCGTGACATGAAGATGAACACATTTTGTCACTTTCAACACTCAGCTGGAAATCATAAATACAACACTGAGTGAAACAATTTATTATTTTTCAAGTCTTTTGCGGCAAATCCTTTGGCCTTTTTCCTCTTCAAAAACTTTTCTGGTGGCTAGGGAGTCATTTGGGGAATTCAGGAGCATTACCTTTGGTATTGAGGAGCAAAACCAGGGACCAAATGTAGCCTTTTTGTAGCCCCAAACAATTTCCTGCTACTCTTAAATGACCCAGGAACTATCAAGGTGGAGTTTAAGCGCTGAATGCAAACTTTCCAGTTGCTGCAACTTGTGATGCAGCTTTAGCTTCATTCACACAGTCAACAAGCACTGGGTGCCACTAGTCATTTGGAGTATTATTATTATTTAATTAATAGGATCTGGTGCAGACATTGCTTATAATGTTATTGAAGTTGCGGTAGAATCAAAGTTAGATAAAAATATAACTTTATGAGTCTAAAGAGACAGTGTATGACAAAGAGAGCTAATAAACTTGCTGTTTGATTCATTAGAGTTGTTTACTAAAGCAGAAATGAAAATCATAAAACGGCTGATTGCTCCTACTTGGGAGACGCCCAAGCTGCATGTCTCCTTTTGTACCACTGCAGGCCTCCTTCACATGCATTCAAACAGTAAAGCTCTGCGATAAGGAGAGTTGCGTGCATGGTGCCCCTTTAACGAGACACCTAGAGGTGGTCTCCCTGCAGCCTGTTCCTCCATGTTGTTTTTATTTTTTTGCTAAAATTGTAAGAAGTAGGAAGTGAGACCAGCAGCAGAGTTGTTGTTTAAAGTAGAGAGTAGGGTTGTCACGATATTAAAATTTTCAACTCGATACCGATACTCAGGAAAATATTCTATACTCGATACCATTTTCGATACCACAAGGATAAAAACGAAGACCCCAAAATTTAACTGAAATATTTTTATTAACAAGAAAAATGCAACCTGTAAAAAATTAATAGAACCACAGGTTAAATATTTATAATAAAAAACTGTTGTGCAAAAAAAAACTGCAACTATGATAACAAGCTTCAGATACTCGATACTTTTGAAAATGAGTATCGTATCCGGATACAACGTTTTAGTATCGATACTTTTGACAACCCTAGTAGAGAGACTGAGACTTTTGTATTTTTGGAGATTTTTACAGCAACATTGCAGCGCCACGGTTGAAAAACACTGCATGGCAATGCCGACGCAGAAAATATAATTGGAGCTTTTTTCTCCAAAATTGTAAGAAGTAGGAAGTGAGACCAGCAGCAGAGTTGTTGTTGACTCTTGTTGTTTAAAGTAGAGAAACCGAGATTTTTGTATTTTTTGAGTTTTTCACTGCAACATTGCTGCGCCACGGTTGAAAAACACTGCATGGCAATGCCGACGGAGAAAATATAATTGGAGCTTTTGTGTCATGCCACAAGTCTTCCAAGGGAAATTGCAAGTCAAGATGCAAGTCTTTCAGGACTTTGTACGACAAAGACGCCCATCTTTGATCGTACAGCTTGTACCCGTTTCCTGTAAGCTAATATCCTTCATTAAACCGACTATAAAACGACTCATGTAAACCATGAGAACCACGAAGACCTGTTGTGCTATTCTAGGAAGTCATGTTCAACAGACGCTCTATTAATAAACTCTGTTTGGGTTTCCTTCAGGTGCACTCTGTAATTAACGCTCTTTAGAGGCATTGTTTCCGCTTGTTACCGCGTCTATATTTAGTCTTCAGCCTTCAAATGTCACCTGTTAAACACAAAGGACTTTGGTTACCAGAGAATTCTTGGCAAGAAGCGGGTGTGTATTTTATGCGCAGCGTTATTTGAGAGTTTCCGACATGCTTGCAATGTTTGGAATCAGCGGCAGCAGTGTGAGATAGTCAAACCTGCAGTTTAACCTGGTGTTTACGTAGATCTGGGAGTGATACTGTTATTGAGATCCATTTTAAGAACACTGGGTTCTTCAGTGTCGACACACGTTCCAGGTGGGTGATGCAACACGCGACACGCCTCTGTCTCGCTCTCCCTGTCACTCAGTGCTTCACAGTGAACATCTCTTACTCTCTTTTCAATTGTATTGTGTCTGCGGCCCTGGGAACGGCACACTGGCACACTCTAAGGAAAGAATTAGCACTTTGTTTTTTTAACAGGTGTGTGTGTGTGTGTTCTTGAGTGACACAATTTCCAACAAGACAGAACTGGAGGTTGAGAGATTCTCCCTCAAAACATGATGATGGAGATATGGCTCTGTTGTGAGAGTGGGCTGTTAGCGTGGGCCTGCATACAGCAACAGTAGCTTAGCTGCTAAAAACATGGAAAAAATGAGGAGTGATTCAATATCATGTTGCGCTACAACCATGCAGTCTTTACCGACCATAAGTTACAGATTGTTTTAATTATTTTGAGTTGACTTTTAAACGTCATTTAGTTAATGTAATAATACATATTTTTGTGGATATTCGCTTTCTGTAACAAATAAATAAATAATAAATAATTCTGTAAAAGCAAGTTATATCTTCAACTGTAACCAAGTTAGGTAACGCTTTATATTAAGGTCCTTGTAATAACCATTATTTAACAAGTAATAAGGCCCTTGTAAGTCCTTACAAGATGCTTATTAAAATTATTGTGTGTTTATAAGCTTATATACGTGTTAATAATGGCATTACAAACACCCATGACCCACCCATAATGTCTAATCTTATTTTGTTTGCTTATTGATATTAAAATATACTTTATTGCTCATCTATTATAAGTTAACTGTAAGTTTTGCAACTACCGGGTCTAAAGCAAGAACAAGTTATTTTGACTTTATTAGAGCTGCAAGGAGTAGTTGACTAATAAGTTAACTTATTGGCTAAAGAACAGTAATTGGCAACTATTTTGATTAGGGATGCTCCGATCAGCATTTTTTGGGGGCCGATCCGATCACCGATCATAGGAATCATAAATCTACCGATCACAGAATCGATGGGAGATTAATGATAATCCTCAATGTCCTGTATTTACAATCTAGCCTTGTGCACCACCTAAAGTGTTAAAACCATAATTGTTCTAAAATAAATAATCAAGAGCAATAGATAAAATAAAATAAAAATAAATAAATAAGAGTTTAATTAATTTACTTGCCTTACTCCCCAAGTGAGTCAAAAAAGGCTTCAAAAATAATAATAAAAAAAAAGAGGCATGCAGTTTACTGCTAATTCCATAAGCTTTGTTGTTATATCCCTCCACCTTTCACTTACGGTGAGCTGAGTGACGGGTGTCTTTGGGATTTGTTTTGCCCGGGCTCGTTTCTCATACTCGCCGTATTCTGTTGTGTGGCGCGTTCTCAAATGTTGGATAAGGTTAGTTGTATTAAATTGTTGTTGTTGGTTACCACCTCTTGGAATTTCAGCATTGCATGTCTTGCAAACAGCGAGTTTTACATCTTTTTTGGAAACTGTGAAAAAATTCCAGACCGGAGAAGTCATGCTGCCAGCTTCATTCATGATGAGCAGAAAAAGAGTCGCGGGTAATTAACATCACACCCGGAAACAAAACAGTCTCATATAATTTACGTCACGCGGAGAAAAACAGTCTCGTGTAAAAACAAAATAAAATATATTAATATATATATATATTAATATTGTGTTGTAAATTGAGCAGTAAAAGCAGTGCAGCACATAAAATCGCCTTATAAAATACATTTCTTGTGCATCACATAATAACCTTTTTTATATATATATATATATATATATATATATATATATATATATATATTAATATGCGATCGGCTTTTCTGATCGACACTTTGAGAGCCCACCGATCAACCTGTTTAGGGTTCATATCAGCTGATAACGATCTGATCGATCGGAGCATCTCTAATTTTGATAATCGATTAAATGGTTTAGATGTTTATTTCAAATTTAAAAACGTCAAACATTTTGTGGTTCAAGCTTCTCCGGCCTGAGGATTTTGTAATTTGGCCTGTTTCATACACAGACTATACACAGCTGTCATGATGTCACCCATTGGTTTCTGGACTTGAGTTTTTGCTTTTTTTGCCGGCACCATTTTGATTTTAAGCTACCAGCATGTGTGCAGAATTGGCCGTGGAGCCAGAAGGATGTTGCATCATCAGCTCACATTAATGCGAGCTAGCTTGGTTACCAAAGGGCAATCATTGTTCAAAATTAGTCAAACTGATCACTGAACATGTTTTCCCAACCAAAATGTTGCAAACAAGCTTTGATGAATCAATCAAAATGCTGCTTTATCATCTATTTTACTCGAAATGAGACCACCATTTCCAAAATGAACATCATGCTGGATTAAATAAGACTTGAAACTACAACTGAGACCATAATCATAACACAAAATGACAGACTTCGTTTTGTAACCAGTGGAGTCGCCCCCTGCTGTCCATTAGAAAATAATGCAGGTTTGAGATATTTCCGCATTGGCTTTCAGTCCTGCAGGCTGCTGCATGGTTTTATATCATTGTCATCTGAATATGTTTGTGTTTCTTGCAGTTTGTAGGAAGAGCAAAGACATTAAAAGACGTCTGGGAAAATCCCTCCGATCAAATGATTGAAAATGAAAGCAGGATTTCCTCAAAGAACTAGTCGGCATGTCATCGGATCGGCCTTCCCAAAACAAGGGTGCTGTCAGACGTTTTATTTGTTTTGATTATAGCTTAATTGTGCAAACAGAACCAGTTCAGTTCCTGGTGCAGAGTGATGCAGGTGTGTCAGGTGATGCAAGACGAGGACACTTTTATTAGTGTGCCTTGTGATCTGTAAGCCTGCAGTCTGTGCGTAGGAATGTACATCAAACTGGTCTGAATAGTTGCACAAGTGGAGGAGAGGTTTGACTGAGTGGTTTAGTGCACAAAGAGTTTATGACTTGAGATCATGGTTTGTGTGCTGTCTTCCACCAACAGTTAATATAGATGTCTTTCAGCTTTGAAGATCTTTCCTGAACCATAAATAAGAAGTCTCTGAAACTAAACAAACTAATCTAAATGTTGGTGAGAAGTGAGGTCACTTACATCCGTCTAAACCTTTGTTTTATACTATAATATAGAAGGCAAGAGGTATAATTTAACACTGTACCTCCCAGTAAATCAAGAATAATAAGCAAGTTATAAAAAATGCTGGGCTTTTACTTTGTGTAACGTCTTTAGCACAGCTGCAGCCGTTTTAGGCTTTCCATTTATACCGCCTTCAATCAGAAATAAAAGGTTTATTATTCCACAAATTACGATCTTGAAGCCCCTTCGTCCATCCATTACTCCCACCTTCTGATACAGATGTGAAGAAAAACACCGAAAGGCACTAAAGCTTTGTGTTTGAAAAAAAAAGTGGGGTAAACGTATTGGCTTCGTGATGCAGATGAGTGACAGTGGAGTTGAGTTGATGAAAGCGGAGTAATTGATCTGTCTCTGGCGGTGCGTGGGTTGCCAGGTCCGGGCTGCTCTGATTTCAGTCGGCCTGTAATGTGATGAGTAAACGTGTAATTGTCTGAGGTTTCTCCCAACAAGACCCCACCCCCCCCACACACACACACACACACACACCCACACACACACACACACACACACACACACACACACACACACACACACACACACACACACACACACACACAACCATATACCCACACACACCCATGCACACACACACACACACACACTCACACACACACACACACACACACACACACACACACTCACACACTCACACACACCCATATACCCACACACACACACACACACACACACACACACACCCATATACCCACACACGCACACACACACACACACACACACTCACACACTCACACACACACACACACACTCACACACTCACACACACCCATATACCCACACACGCACACACACACACACACACACACACGCACACACACACACACACACACACACCCATATACCCACACACGCACACACACACACACACACACACACACACACACAGACTTTCTCTCTCTCCTCTGTCTCTATTTTTCTTCTCTTCCATACCTGCCTCTCCTTTTCCCTCTCTCAGTCATCTCCACCTCCAGGGCGTCTTAGTGATTTTGTTATTTGGGTGTTTGAGGTTGACAGGAATGTGCTGGAGTTTCAATGTTTGACAACACAAGAGCGAGAAAGTGATGCTGGCTGAGGGGGCAGTCTTTCTCCTGTAATTTCTCTGGAATCTGAGGTGTGATCACGGTTCACCACAGAGGTCATTAATCTGCCGCATCACAGCTTTACTGTAATGATGCCTCTGAACAAACAGCAGTGGACCAAGTGGTGTGTTGGGGAGGGCTTAATTAAACTTACATTTAATTTGAACATTAAACAACTTGTGATTAGTTTTTAAGAAGAATCCGGGTGGAAATAAGTTGTTTAAAGTACAGTAAATCAGATTATACATCGTTTTTATGTAGATTTAATGATCCAATGTTTCTCCTTTACATAATTCAGTAAAATACACAATAATTAAGATAGAATAGTGCCATTAGATTGTGCGAGAGGCCACCAAATTTAGGTTTTTAGGGGGAAAAAAATCTCCAGGGGGGTGTGCCTCTGGACCTTAGAAAATCCTGTGGAAAACTCTGGTTCTAAAGCTTCTTTTGCAGTCGAGTGTCTTTTTTTAATACTTTCTACATTGCTGATTGATATTTACAGCACACACCATCCAGGGGATATATAACCCTTTACCCTTCCTGCTGAAAAAAATCCAAGAGGAAACACTGGGTTCTGTGTTTACGGTTGTATTTAGTTTAGCTTTAGTTTTAGCAAGTTAGCTCTTTACATCGTGATGGTATTTGTTACTCCTTTACTTTTGACTTCTTATACAGGTGCTTTCATTAAACCTTTCTGGTTTCAACTTTTTAAACCTTCGTCATTTTGTGCCCCTCCATTGAGAAAGAATGACAGAGTGGTGGAGAAGTGGTGTGTGCTCTCCCTACACATAACAATGAAATAACATTTTGTCTCGGGTTAGGGTTGAATAGCAAATAATTGTGTATAGCTCAGTGCTGCTATAAAAGCAGAAAGTATAACTGTGATATAGGTAATTGACTTGAATTGTAAGCATTATTACACTAACTTACTCAGAAAAATAAAAATAATAATAATACAGTAATCAGTTACTTTCCAATTAGTTACCTCCAACAAAGTTAAAAAGGTTGCCTCTACAGTTGCAGATCAGTGTTGTGTTGGTATTAAAAAAATATTGTGGAGGTATTAAAAAAGGTATTGAAAGGTATTAAATTCAATTTAAGTTTTTCTGTATTTACTCTGATGTACCAGTAAACAGCTCACATTTTCCAGATTAACCTTAATCTGTGTCAGCCCACCAAACTTTTGAATTTGCAAACAAAAAAAATGTTTGGATTTGCAAATACAGATCTCTGATCTGCTAAAATCCAAATTTATTTAACTTCAAATAAAACATTTTTTAATTGCAGTGGTGATAATTTGCTTACAAAAAAAATCTACATTGTATTTTTTGATTGCATGGTGAAAAGTTTTACTTTCAAACGTATTTTGTTTGATTGCATGACAAAGACAAAGAAGTAACCCCATAATCTTCTTGATTCAAATCACTTATTTTTTTCTGAACACACAATAGTGCTCTACATTCTGCCACAACTGTGTATATATAACTTAATGCCTTCATATAATCCTGTGTAGAAGGCCATGCAGGTATGCAGAGGGAGGCCACGGCTGAATAAATGTAGCTCATATTTATACATCTGTCAAGACACACACACACACACACATACACACAGCAAGCACAGAGTCACATTCCCCAGTTTCAGGCATGCATTTCAGAAGGCCTTGTGTGAGCAGGAAAGAAATGAAACCACTAAATGCAGCACGTATATCCTGTACATTTAGAACCTTTTAAACAGATCTTTTCTTTTTTTTTTTTACCGCGTTGGCGGCGGACCCCCAATGCTGACAGAGCCTGGCTGACTTCCCAGAACAGAACAATATCTGCCAGGTCGACCGAGGGGCCCAGCAGTCCACACACACACACACACACACACACACACACACACACACACACACACAAACGTCTGGCCTTTAAACCGTCAGCGCTCAGGCCCTGCCTTACATAATGACAGAGAATGGAGGCATTAAGGCAATTTGTTTGATTTTAGTTGTCAAGGCGGCCTGGACCCTGCCCCTCTCAGCTGGTTTTGATACCCGGAGTCTGTGTGTTTGTTGGAAAAAACAGGAGGTATGGAGGGACTCGCACACAAGCAGCATGACAGAGAGCGGGTGTCTGTGAGGAAGGTGCTGTAGTAGCATAAAATAAGGTTCATGAGGTCCAGGGAGAGCGAGCAGTGACGAAGCAGGAGGAGAAATGTGTCAGGAAGGAAGAGGTGGAGGAGGGGAGGTGCTGAAGGTGTACCTGAGAGAGCTGCCATTACATTATGTCTGAGAGAGAATCGACCTTGTGTTTCTATATATATATATATGCATCACCAACCCTGCCCTCAGCTCTAGTTGATTACCTTGTTAACAGTTTTAGTTCCAATGTTATGACTGTTATCGACTCTATCGCCCCCATTTAGACCAAAGTTCTGTCAGGAAGGAAAAAGTCACCCTGGAGAAACGCCACACTGGTTAAAACACAGAAAAAAGTATGTAGACAAGCTGAACGCAGGTGGCGAAAGAACAAACTCCAGATATATTACGACATTTATAAAGAGGGTCTTCGCAACTATAATCAGGAACTGAAGAATGCAAGGCAGTCATGTTTTTCAGAGATTATCAATAGAAACAGTAATAATGCCCGCACACTTTTTTCTGTAGTAGACAGACTGACAAATCCCACAGCATCAATCCCTCCTGAACTGCTGTGTAACAAATCCTGCAATGACTTTACAGCCTTTTTCACAAACACAATATTACAGATAACACAAGCAGTGTGCAGCTCCAGCTCAGGACTGTTTTCAATTGTGTCTTGCTGTTTTTAATGTGTATGTAAAGCACTTTGAATTACCTTGTGTTGAATTGTGCTATACAAATAAACTTGCCTTGCCTTGCCTATATATATATATATATATATATATATATATCCTATCTCATCTCAGGTCCCCTTAAAAAAGGTCATTATGTGTGACCGTCCCCTCTCTGTCTGTCATTGAATATGATGGCACCCTTTAGACTTCATCAGGAACCTATATGCGCCAATGCTGGCTGCACCAGTCCTGACCTGAACAACCTCGACATGATATATTTACATTTTATTAAATCTTTTAGAGGAAATATTCACCAATGCTACTTTTATACTTCAATCTTATATCTCAAAAAACATTTTTTACCTTACTTTCTACAGGAAATGTATACCATTTTTTGACAAAAGAAGCTGTATTGTTATTTAAAATGCAGTCCAAGCTCTTTTCCCTAGTAAAATTGCCTAAAATTAGCAAAAGTTTGATTTAAATCAGGAGCTATCTCATCAGAGAATAAGAAGATGGCAAATACGATCTGACATTTGGTGATAAACTTCGTTTCTTACCATGTCCAAAAATATAGTGTGGTAGTGATACATTAGGCACTAAAGATTTAAAACATTATGATCTTTTGAATGCCAATGCATAAATAAATGGAATGAGTTGGAAAAAGTCTGTTTCAAGATGCATGACTACAGAACTGTATTTTTCTTCAAACAAGTCATTTTAATGCAAAATAATTCAGTTTCGCAACATTAACAACGTGTTTAAAAAAGGCCATCATCACCTGTTTAAATGAGCGACCGGCCCCTTCATGATAATTTGTTGAAATAAAAGTGTAGCTTTGGTGCATTTATTCAGCTAGTCAATTTTTATGCTTAAGTTTAAGTTTAAGTTTGTTATGGTTTGAGATGGATTTTATTGCACACATAATGCAGTTACTGTGTGTACCTCCTGTGTTTGCTGTAGAAAAAGTCATAAAGTACTGTACAGTATATGTCGGTGTATAAGGTGTCCCCTCACTTTCTCTTATAAATGATGTAAATGTAAATGAAAATGCCAGAATGCAAAGTCGAAGCGTGAGTGGAGCGTCGCAGGTAATTACACCGAGCTGTGGAGTGTAATAGAACCTGATCAAACCTGCTCACTGTGTGTGCGTGTGTGTGT
>NC_081525.1:7054876-7107376 GCF_030273125.1 Centropristis striata | reverse complement strand
CCTCAAAGTAAACATTATGCAACAAATCTTGTCAAATAGCAGAAACATCAGAGTTGATCAGAGTGGATTTAGCATATTTATTTTGTCTGTTAGTGCCAGTGGTTGACACGGCATTAATTGTTGTGAAATATATAATAATATCTGCTCTGATGACACAGTGTGTTTTTGCTCTCTGTACTGGAGGTATCAGGTTTGGGTTTCTTTTCGTCTTTTGATTGTTTTTTCAAGGTTGTGACGTACACAATCAAGCTTTCCCAGCGTAAGTTTGAAGAACAGACCCCTCCTTCTTCAGAAGACAAATGTGAAAACTCCTCTCTAGTGACAAACTTTTCACAAATAAACTTCCATATAGAACAATTATTTGTATACAAACAATGACAATGCGCACACATGCCAAAAAAAAACTGACCGCCAATAAGAACACTGTGATCGTGAAAAAAAACTATCATCTTCTTTATTTAACTGTTGGAATGCTGTCTCAATATTATCCCAGCTTTTAACTCGGGAATAGGTTAGGTTATAGGTAATACTTATAGGTAATAAGTATAAAAATAATAATGCAATATATATGCATAAAAATGAAGACTTTTATTAGTACCTTTTTGGTTTTGGCAGCCTGCCGCACAACAGGACATATTCAAAACAGATTACAACTCTTCCTCTGATTAAAGTTTTTTTTGTGTATTTGAGCCGACTGGTGTGACGTGTTCTGATAAGGGCTCTATTATAAGATAAACTTTTTAAGGGACACAAACAAGAGAAAAACACATTAAGCCTATTAGGATTGATTATATACAGAACAGCTTTTTGTAATGTTAAAACAAAGTTGTTAAAAAAAACGACATCACTTATCACTTAACCCTTAATAGGGCACTCATTGTAATACTTGCAAATTCCAAATTTCAATCCAAGAGAATATTGGAGGATATTACATATAGCCAGAATGTGTAAAAAAAACATACGAAAATAATATTTTGAGAAAAAAGTTTACGAGATTAAAGTGGCAAATCTACAAGAAAAAAAATGTGTAGATTTATGAGATTTCAAGTGGTGAATCTGGGAGAAAAAAAGTAGCTTTTTTCCCACTTTTTTCTTGTAAATCAGCGACTTTTTTCACGCAGATTTGCCACTTTAAATCCCTTAAATCTGCGACATTTTTTCTTGTACATTTGCCACTTTAATCTATTAAATTTGCAACTTTATTCTCTAAATATTACCTGAAGTTACCAAATATAGTTCTTTGCCTGATAAAGGGTTAACATCACAGTAACAGGCAAAACCCAGAATAAAGCAGTAAAACAGAAGGTAAACCATAGTTGGATTGAGGACAAGTATTCAATTACATGCTCTATATAAAGTCATATTCATTGCTGGTGGAGCCAGGGTTTCTTATAACTACATGACACACACTCGCACACATTCTGACACATAGTGAGTGGGTTGTGGTCGCATTTTTAATATGTGCTCTGAGCCCCGAGGGTCGCAGGCGCTGGTTTAACCCGATTTACACGCCACCGTGACCCAAAATGAATACCACATGACTGCAGCCCCAGCGCCGTGCCCAGGTCAGCCGCTCAGGTGTTTATGATTTATCCCCTAATGAAGCCCCGGCCACGACCCCAGCCGAGGTCAGGGGTCAGCCAGTAAACCCTAATGGGTTATCACAGATAGATAGGTGTGGGAACTGGTGCTGTTTACAGCCGTCTCAGCAAAGACGATGT
The DNA here is from genome assembly GCF_030273125.1 of Centropristis striata. Taxonomy (NCBI): domain Eukaryota; kingdom Metazoa; phylum Chordata; class Actinopteri; order Perciformes; family Serranidae; genus Centropristis; species Centropristis striata. The sequence continues at coordinate 7,105,655 of NC_081525.1, read as the reverse complement.
GGTCACCATCGAGGTTTAGGGACGGAGAACTAGTTGAATGAGTCGCTATGGGAATGATGCATGAAGTAGAAAAGCAAAGGAAGTAGAAAAAAAAATGGTACCAAAAACCGCAAAGTGATGGAGATAAGTAGTGCTGAAACAATTTGTCCATCAACAGAAAATGAACCTAAATCAATACTAATAATTGGTTAATCGGTTGGGTCATTTATCAATAAAAGCGCCTCTTAAAGATGAACGTTTGCTGTCTCTGTAAATGAAATATCTTTTGGGTTCTTGACAAAAAAAAAAAAAAGAAGAAGTTCATTTGGGCTCTAGACAATATACGATTAAGTGAGTGAATCATAAAAATACTCAAAGTTATTGATTATGAAAATAATAATTTGTGTGAAATATGCAGCTGACGTTGTGAAGTTGATTTTTGCTTCATTTTAATTTGAGGTATTATTTGGAAATTCCCTTCATTATTTACTCGATGATGCACTTAAAGAGAATTGAAGTTCAAAACTTATGATCTCACAGGCAAAAACAATTACAACACTGGGTCCTGATTGGCTTTGCCACCTTTAAATATAAACATGACTGAACAAAAAGGGATGAATTGAACTAAGGGCCAAGACCATTTGTGGTGTGTTGCATGACCTCAGAATATTATTGGTTAATCGGCCGGGTCATTTATCAAGCAAAGAGGCCATACATCCTCTGCTTCTAGAGTCTTTAAGTTAAAATTTTGCTGCCTTTGTAAATTAAATATCTTCGTGGTTCTAAACTCAAAAAACAAAACTAAACCAAATCAAAGCCATTAATCAAAATGACTTTATTTATCCCCGAGGGGAAATTCAGTTAGTCTGTTAGCTCTGTTAGAATGAGAGGAGTGGAGGATCTTTTGAATCTCTCTGTCCTGCAACGGAGATGGACTTCAAGATGGACTCGAACATCTTGACAGCGCATCATCAAACATTTTAAAGACATCACTTTTAGGCTCTAGACCAGGGGTGTCAAACTCTGGCCCGCGAGGCAATACCAAATTATTATCTTATTATTGTACTATAAAAGCTGACCGGCCGGTATTATACGGCGCATTTGCCGCTAATACTACAAATCCCACAATGCCCTGCTGTTGTTTTGGCGCGTCAATCAGGACAGGACCCAGAAACACGCTCCTCTGTGACAGTCGTCATAGCAACCTCAAGCTAGAGCTGTCTCCAAGCTACCCCTTCCCAAAAATGGCGAAAAGAAAGGCAGAATTTATTAACCTGTTGAAAAAGTTTATTTTGATATTTAAATCAGAAGGATGCAAATAGAAAAGAGGCATACGATTTTTATTTATTTTTTATTTAATAAATTAATGACATTGATGTGTTTTTTATTTGAAATGTGATTTTGCATGTCTGCACTATTTAGTTATATATTGTATGTTTATAAGCATTGCTGGTTCCATATTTAATGTTAAAGCAAAACATGTTTGGTATATATTAAAAGGTTTATTTGTTCAATGTTCAATGTTCGATTTTATTCAAGTTTTAAATTTTGGCCCATTGTGTATTTGAGTTTGGCACCCCTGCTCTAGACAAATTACGATAAGTGACTCAATCAGAAAGTTATTGATTATGAAAATATTCATTAGTAGCCGCTGTAGAGATAAACAAACAATGTGAAACTGTGAAATCAGAGGTGCTTGTCCTTCTCCACACGTACACACAATGACCTTATAAGGGCAAAGCTCTCTGCTCGCTCGATAACACGTCCTTAGCCTTTTCGTCCTCGGTCAGCTCTTTCTCATCTCCCTCTCTGACTTCTATCGTTCCATTCTTTCTACACCCACACTCCTTTTTCTCTCTCTTCCTCTCTCTTGCTTCATTCCATGTCTTCATCCTCCTTTTTTTTCTCCACAGTCAGCATTTCTGCAGCAGGCCATCGGGTTTAATCCTGCCACTTCTATTCTCAGAGTTACGGCTGTTGTTGCTCATAAAGTAGGAACGCTGTGCTGTGATGTGGCCAGATGGCCCACTGCTGCCTTGCACAACCCAGTGTGGTGCTTGTGTTGGCTGGATCGGTCAGTGTTTACCCAGGCCCCAGGGGCCCGCCGTGACCCTGCCGCTGCTGCACTGAGGGGGCATTTGGCCGTGCACTCTGCACCCACAGGAGGGCTTCAGAGGAGGAGCTGATGCTTTGAGCTGCAAAACACCCCTGTGGCATTTTTCCTCATTGTTAGGTTGTACCGTAAATTACACATCTCTCTCGATTTTGTCAACGTTTAATGTTAAACGAAGCTGTTCATGCTGTACGAATTCAAGTCACTGAGTCATACCGGAAAAATAAAAAAATGAGGCATACAAAAAACATCTTACAGGCATACTAAAATGTCTTTCTTTCTTTTTTGTTGGAATTAGAGCTGGACAATTTATCAGAATTGTATCAAAATTGTAATAAGGACGGAAGCAAAATTCCAATCACACAGGGTGCAATATTTGTTAAAGGCAACGTGTTTCAAAGTACAATTCTGAATGAAGTATTGTTTCTGCAGAGATCACCCGGACTAAAATGTAAGAAAAAGTTTGGCAGTGATTCTTGAAAAATTATTTTACTGATATGGTGGCCGATATGGGAAAAATTTTGAGCCGGAATGAAAAACCTTTTTGGTGGATTTTACCATTTTTAATCACATCTAGCATCGTTTTCTGCATTATATTTTCTGTAAAAAAGGTTTTCATATTGGCGCAAATTGGATAACGTATACTGACTGATACTGATATGTCTGTGACAGGCCAATATCTCCTTATTATATCTGTCAACCAGAAATATCAGTCCGACAGCATCATGAATAATACTGCAATTGAAATATCAGGCAAACTAATCGCAATTAGATTATTTTTTTTCCAAATAGTTTGTGCCTGATCAACCTTGGTATTTATGATGTTTCTTGAATATAATGTTGTTGACAATATCCTCTCAATCACAAAGTCAAAGAGTGTTTAATTAATCGTTTTCATCATTTTGATACAGTAGTACAAAATATGAAAAGTATAACATCTGTATTTTCATAAATAAAGCACCAACATCCATTTATTAATCTTCAAAATTAAACATTCTTGTACACATCATATACTTTACAATGTTAGATTGTAGTGTGCTATTAGAACACAATGTCGGAGATAATAAACTGAATCACAGTTTATTAATAAATATAATAACTCACCAGATATGATCAAGGCTCCCCAGGTAATGATAAAACTTCCCAACCTTTTTAACAGTAAATACTACACCAAGAAGCACAAAATATGGAGAATAAAAACCAATAAATTGACACTACTGGCTGCTCTGTTTGATCCCCGATGATTTGGGGGAAATATTGTTCACACACACAACAGTGACGTAATTCAAGAAACTAGTGAAACAGATTGCAGATCACCAGAGGAATTTTCATGTGTCCTCTGTTCTCAGACACACCCTGAACATCTCTGTTCTCTACTTTTGTCTCTGCCTGACACAAGTGCGTGTGAGTAGAGATAAAGGATTATTTATTACCTGTGTGGTGCCCCTCCTGTCCTTATTTCACAACACTTTTACCTCTGGATAATTAGTCACTAATGAGGGAGGAAGTTCATGATGTCAGTGTCAGCGACCTCGACATCACCGCTCTCCGTCTCCCACACACAGGAAAAGCTGTGATGTCATCGTCCCGGTGGCTGTGTGTGCCTGTGTTTCGAGAAACAAATAGATGTTGGCCTTTTATGAGGGAGTTTTTCCTCTTTTAACAGTACATTCAGTGTGTCTCAGAGGCCAATCACCTCCGTGGCGCGGTGTGGCGTGGTGTGGTGTGTCACATAGGACGGCGTGGTGGCTGCTGGGAATGGCTGCAGAGGGAAGGGTGAAGCTTAACACGAGTTTCCCCTCAGACTTACTGTCCCTCTGTGGGATTCAACAAGGAGCTCAGTCTCTTACGGCAGCACAGGATGACTTAATCCCAGCAGGAATGCGCTTCTGGTTTCTCTTACAGTTCTCATAAACACCTGATTCAACCAATAAACAGCCGATCTCCATTGTTCTGGGGCGAAAAGGACAGTCGGGGGAGAAAAAGTATCCTGGTGAAAATCCTGTGTGAAGCAAAGCAAACAGAAGCCTGCATCTGCCGGATGGTTCACACCGCGGCTAACTCCTTTCTGGTTAGCTTAGCTGTTAGCCATAACAAACAGCCCTCACACTGACTATAAAGAGGGGGATTAGTGTTAGCAAGGAGTGCTAAATAGACTCCATATTGCTGTCACACATGAGACAGTGCAGTCTCTTGGCAAGAGTGATCAGCAGTGAAACTTGTGCAAATAACCACTTCTTGTATTTATTTGGCTGTCATATTCAACAAACATACAGCAACTCAAAGACCCGCAGAAATCTGATTTTGACAAGAAAAGACAAAACCCAAAAGTTTAATTTATAGTTATTAGCAGTGTGTTGATCCAAGGCTGTGCAGTAAATCAGCACCGTAATATGTTTTGTGTGTGTAGTCACTGTTGCTGCTACTGACCAGCTCCAGTTGTAGGCTAATCCCCTGGTTTATTTGGGGAAGTCCCATCCATCTCTCCACCCTGAGAGCTCTGTGGTTCACGCTTGGCAGTATAGAATAATATACTGTTATGTTAGGAGAGAAGACCAGTTAGCATTGGGGAAGTTAGAATAGCACTGCCAAAGTCAATGCTGCCCCCTCAAAATACTCACACATACTGCCGCTGAGCCGCTACATGCCTCGGCTTCATCTTTCTGCTTTCGTTGAGGTTGAGCCCAAAAGGTCAGATCGCATGATAGATTTGTAAGGGGATATGTTTTCCATTTATCGGAGAGGTTATTTTCTGAGGAAATCTTCAAATAGGAATGACTCGGTCAGGGGGCGTTGAGGGGATTTGGAATGATTTGGAACTCGGCGTTGAAGCGGACGTTTTTTTTTTTTTCTTCGCTTTTCGGTCTTTTCGTTCGTGTGTTGATGAGAAAAGGTTGAATGAGAGCAGTCTAAACATCAGCTGAACTGTGGCCAGGTGAAGAGCGGATTCTGACGCCTCAAAGCAGAGCCGATGACAGAGTTTTCTCTTCCATCCACGCCTCCGACGCCTTGTGTCACATGGCCAAAAAAGGCGCTTCCCTCCGCCTAGCTTTTGTTTCAGATATGTCACGTGGTGGTTGAGGTTTCTACCTTCACTCATCCCCACTGCCGCCCTCAAATCTGTGTTTGTTGTCCCAGGTCACCATGGTAACGAAGAATCTTGTTGACTGAGTGCTTGCTTTGAGCGGCGCTAATTGCACCGCGACTAGAAGTCTCCCGTCTCGTCTCTCTCAATCTTTTGCCTCTTAGAGGACAGTCGAACCCCAAAATGTCGCTCTACTGTCATATAGTTGAGTTGGGATGCGGCCAGACAAATTACGTCTTTGTTTTCGATACTAGGAGTGAAACTTGTGGAGGTGGTGCTGTCAGTGTTGGAGCTCAAGAAAAACATGTATGATCTACTCCCGTCTTTTCTCCACACCCTCCCTTTCTTTCCCCACACCTTTGCACACCCTGTGCTGTCCATTTATTCCATTGCATCACACCCAATCTTTTAAAAGAAGTCACTTTTTTTGGGCTTTGTCTATCCAACTCTCCAGCCCCATTCCAACCCTCCTCGCATCACATTTCTGTCTCTCTGTACCCTCCCTGTACCTTGTTGAGTCAGCCCAGAACGAGGGCAACAGTCTGTCAGGTGTGAATAGACGCTGTGTTGGCGGAGCTGAGCACATGACCTCTCTTGGATGTAACGCAAATATTCTCCCTTCGTCGAGGCTCCAGTCAGAATGTGAATTGTGCAATAACGGTGATGGCAGACAGGTCTTTGGCCTGGGTGGAATTTGGCCAATCCCCGACCAGGGGAAGATTCCTCCTGCGGAATCACTCAGTGCTTCTGCAAGTCAGGTATTTTGCTCATAACTCAGATAAAGGAGATGAACACACATTCATTTTTGATGTAAACAGGGCAACAAGGTTGACCTAAATCCTGAAATGTGTGGAGGCGGAGGTGGAAATTAAGGGGCTGCATTTTCCACTTCAAATCTACCACAAAGCCTTTCACTCCCCTAGGCCATTGGTCAAAGACAGAGTGGGATTATGGGATTTGCAGTTCTGGTTGAGTTCCAAAACAGGTGTGTAACCTGTGTTGAGGTAACCTAAGGGTTTCTATTACAACTCTGTGGCAATCAAAATTAAGTCTTGGTTATTTTTTTTTCTTTAGAACGTGACTAGTTCAGACAAGCTCACAGCAGAAAATGTCTCAACTGTAAAATATCTTGAAAATACTTGGAATGAGTCTTTGTGTTCCACTTTTTTTTTTTAAAGAAAACTCGGCGATCCTATTTTGGGAATGTGGCTCATTAAAGCAGTCTGGGTTACCAAGTCATTCCACATTTTTATTATGAAAAGGGAGAACTTAGCAACATCCTGCAAATCACCTTGGAGCAGATTTATGTGTTGATGAAAAACATACGCCAGGGCTGAAGTTGGAAGCGGAGACTTGGCTTAGGAAGGAAGTAGATGTTTTACCTGTGCATGTGTAACAACTTGATAAATGTTTGAAATGATTCAAGTCTTGAATTTACTCAATTTTTCATTTTTTTTTTCCAGAGCTAATGCACCATTCACCTGAGCCATGACCACATATTATGCCTCTAAAATAAATGTTACAGAAGAGTGATTTGAATAAATCACACTGCGGTTGAATCTCAATTAGCGAATGCACATAAATACGCTCTGAGGCGGTAATATAGATGAGCGTGAGTCAGACATCTTGAGGCTTGAGTGAGTACACTCTCAGAAATAGGGGTACAGTACGAGTCCTTTTTTGTCCCCCGAGGTACTATCAACACTAATGTACCCCCTAGGGCCAATTATTGGACCCTAAGGTACCCATATGTACCTTTTTGAGGGCCAAAATGACACATATATGTACCCAAGTGGTAAAAGGTACATAAATGTACCCTTTCTTCTTGTCTTTTGTATAATGTAGATACACAAAAATATATGAAATTAAACAATGATACTATACTGTACCCTATAAAGGCCTAATTTGTACCCTTTTTAAAAGGTCCACTTTTTGTACTTCAAAATAAGGGCACAAAATTGCCACCAGAGGTACAATATTGGTCTTTGTAAGGTACAAACCACAAGGGTACAAATAAGTACCCAGTGTCAAGGGTACAAAATTGTACCTTCTGAGGGTACTGCCCCAGTGACAAGCCATTGTACCCCTAAAGGTACAATTCTGTACTTTATTTTCTGAGAGTGTAGAGCGAGGGCTGGGTCGTCACACACAGTTTGCAGACAGGCTTCATAAGTCACCTTTCTTTAGCAGCATGCTTCTAACAACAGAATCTGTTGAGTAACCAAGGCCAGTCAAGCCAAAATCCCCTCAAACCCACAGTCCCCTCCCTGACTCCCCCACACCCCAGCCCCCAGCTGACAGCTCCCGTCCCCATCCTGTCTGGGCCCACATGGCCTGGCTCTGGAAGGGAGACATCTCTCCTCCCCCCCTTTTTTTTTTTTTTATCCTCATACTTCAGCCCAGCTGTGCCAACGAAGCCCGTGTGTTACGTTTTTCCTGTCGCTTCTCTGGCCAAAAAATGAAAAGGAATGATGGAAAAAAAAAAGGGAAAGAAACGGTTAAGTAAGAATGAAAGAGAGAGAGAGAGAGAAAGAGATTGAGTGTCCATTTCTGGCATGGGTTTTGCTGTCTGCTCAGTTTTCACGGGCCGTGGTTTTATTAGACTTTCTGCCGGGCCGCGGGCAAGGTTAAACGGCCATTGCCGCCCCGTTTGGGCTGTAAGCTGTAAGCCCCCTCCGGCTCCCCTCGCCTGCCTCCACCCCCTCCTCCTGGCTGTCCTGCGGTGCCGCTGCCAGTAAAGGAAACACATTAACACCCGAGCCAGTAACAGAGCAGGCTTTGTCCACAGCCAGGCAGGCCGGTCCATTAGGCCCACGCTCTGGTCCACATCGCACCAATTAGAAGAGGCAGGGAGCAGAGCCACTCCAAACAGAGGTGTGAGCTTTACAAGGAGACTACAGGTGTGCTGGTGGGGGAAGTAATGGACTTTATTACTGATTAGGTGTACTGTGCTACACTGTATCCCTCTGCCACCTTTTTAAGAGCCAACATGGCTCTGCAGAGTTTTGACAACCTGTGTTTAACCTGCAAACTTGAGGTTGCCTCGGATGCTGGATCAAATCAAACCTCTGCGTTCCAGTTTACTGTAGTTACCAGTCGGCTCTTGTTACATTGCCTCAACCCACTGGGTCCTAATATACAATATATACAGTGGAGAACTGCAGCTAATGAAAATTTAATGATTGTGTAATCTATTGATTATTTCATGATTCGTCTTTTAGTCTAGAAATGTAAAAAAAAAAAACAATATTGGGAATTGTTCATTACGAGTTTCCACTTTCAGGAGCTGAAGGTGACATTATACATTTGCATACATATCAGACCAAAAATTAAAATAATGAATGTAGTATAAAGTAGAAAAACGCATGAACCCCTCAGAGAGTTCAGACCATTTTTCCAATTATTCTCCCACCACATGAATGCAGCAATGTTTTCAAAAATAGACTAGTATTGGTAAGTTGCTGTCCATGACGAATGTACAACTGTTAAGAAAAATAGTTATGCATTCCCCCTGTGATTAGGATCTGCTTCAAAATGAAATAGTTTTTTCTTTGGCCCATGCTACACCTCTCCATCAGGTTTCATTAAAATGGGGCTGGTAGTTTCTCTCTAATCCTGCAGACAAATTGAGCAAAAACATGACCTGGAGGGAACAAAAAGGAACAAAAGCAAAAATTCAGTTGTGTGCACAAATTTGCTCCAGTTGTGCAAAAAATAAAATAAATGCAAGTGCAAAGACACATGCAGTACATAAAAGGCTTTAGCTAGCAGTTACTCAGTGTTTATGCAGCAAATACTAAAACTTAAACCAGTAATCTATGAAATGTTTGACTCTTTTTCTCCATAAATTTGTTAATTGACTATTTAAAAAGCATTCCAGCAACTTAGAATTGCATTTGTTATTTTATTTTAAAAATAGAGTGAAAATCAAAGCTGCAAGTTACTCAGATCTTTAGATTTTAACGTGGTTCAAGATCCCAAAACACTATTCTACGCCTCAAATAATGCGACTCACATACACCTCCCTTGACTGGTTAAAAACCCACATCTTTAAAACGTTATGCCCAAGATTGTAACAAAGACTTTCCGTGAAAAAGCCCAAACCCTGATCACAAGCTTTCTCAGACTCAGACTTTCTCACAAAAGTTCCTTCAGAGGCACAGAAAACCTCACAGCTGCCTCTGGCTGAGTACTTTTCATTCCCTGTGATTAGCCCACAGTCTTCATGTGTAAAATCTGTGGAGTTCCCCTTTTTAAAATAGTTGTCGATTAAGTTTCTGTCCATTGACTAATTGCTTAATCGTTTGAGTAGCAGATAGATGACGTGAGAGCGCTTCACGGTAAATATCCCTCGCCTTGCGATGAGCACATCTTGCTGATACGGATGAGCGCTAAGCTGACAATCACGCATGCATCAGTGGCAGATGAGTAATTGTTGCTTAAAATTTGACTGCAGTTAACAGGAGCAGTGGTACCTGCCAGAACAGATGACCTGCCAGTTTGGAGAATGGCCCCGAGGCCAATGAGACAATCGTGCAAAGACAGGAAGGGTTTGACATCGGAGGGGGTTTCCATCCATGATTTATCCACGCTCTGTAGGCACATGCTATTTCCTAATAAACTTGTCAATAATGGACAATCAAGGACTTCTGGATAATAGATGGATTTGGGTGTTACGTCCCAAATTGAGGTTCGGGAGTAACCATTGATGTTGTAGCTATATTAAAAAAAAACAAGGGAAAACCAGGCAAGCTGAGTTATAGAAAAATAGAATTTATTTATACACGGCGAACACAAAACTACTATCCAACGGACAGCGACAATAACCTAAATATCTGCAAGCTAAAACACTCTGAGGACACAAACCAAAGATACAAGGACCAACTGGGTTCTCCTTCCCCAGCTTCCAGGCAGCACTCAGGGGTTTCACCTAAAACAGCCAACACTTCCACAATCTGCAAAATCACAGCGCGACAATGGCCCACCAGCCGCGTCTGCTTCAGGATTCATTCTATTTAACACCTAAGCAGCAATAGATCACAGGTGCAGCTGGAAACACAGCAACTGGGAGGAGCAGGATCTATAAAGAAGCAAGAAAACAAAAATAAAAACAAACACAACACACCTCCAACCGTTACATTGGGCTTTATTGATTTTCGTTTGAATTTTAAATCCAGAGAAAAAGTCTTCAGACTGCCTCACTCAAACTACATAAACTTGAATAAACTGCAGCTTAACATGGCGACAAAGCCGCGCTGACACAGAGGCCATGTGACCTGCTACCAACACACAACATGCTGTATTTTCTCAAATAAGCGTGTCTAACCTTCTCTGGTCTGCTTTTGCTCAGCCTGCTCAGGGCTGTCGCTTTCCTATGAAATAATTACTACAAATTTGGTGCATTCGCATGATTGGGTTCATGGGATTTTCCTGTGTCTAAACGGAGGCTCTGCTCCATGTCAGGGCAACAGTGATACAGTGTGGAGACAGAGCCGCAGTCAGTATTATGGACTGGATGGGCGCAGAGCTAAAAGGCAACATTCATCCCAGGCAGGATGAGTTTGAAAAACAGCATGGAGGACCTCTTAAGAGGTCTCCAAAAGGTTCACGCAAGGTTGTGGGAGATTTATGTACAGCAGAGATGTTCTGAGGGCTAAAAATAGCCGACGCTTTGATGAGAGCTTCAAGCTTTCCTTTGAAAGTCGACTTTCACATATGTGCCATTTTGGTTTTTGAAGACAAGACAGACGAGCCTAACCAGAGTTAAACCCCTCAATCTCTAATAAGCCGTTTCAACTAAGATGGTGGCATTATTAGACTTGACACTTTAATATTTAGTGTTGATTTCCATCAGTATAATGCTGTGTTTGGGTTGGAGGACTGGTGCATTTATTCCCCGGCATCTTTTCCCCCCGCAGCAGAAACAGAAAACCTGACACCGGCTCTCAGTGTCCCGCCAAAAACACCCCCAAAACTTCTCTAACCCATCTCACGGCACAGAAATAGTCATTAGGAGCTCATTTCTTTTCCCGGCAGATAATATCGCCACATGTGTCGGCTCGGAATGAGAAGCAGCGCGGCCTGATCCGTCAGACGGTTCGTGGCGATTCTGGACTGGACACTTGCGCCGGCAGCGCCAGGGTGGTCCGGTTCGGTTGTCATTTTTTTGTGGCACTTCCCCGTTGCTTTTTTTGGTGTAGACAGACAGATGCTCTGAGATTTGTTTTGGCCTACGGCCCAGATTTGACACTGAAACAGTGAATTAGGGAGGAAAATGAGAGAGGAGGAATCTAAAAGGATCTAGTGGCTGTAATGTGAGGTGGTAACGAATTGATTTGACTCAGGGTGGCTTTTTGCTTGAAATTTTGCTTTTGGCTTTGGAAGAGTTGGAGCAGTAGCAGATGTCTGGAAAGCCGTCTACTGCGTGTGTATGTGTGTGTGTGTTGGGATCTCTAAAGTCTTCCATGAGGAGGCCTCGATTTCACTTATCTGCTCTTCGTTTCTGTCGATCTGTGTTTGTGTGTGTTGGACTGAGCCGAGCCTCTGTAATATTTATATCCCGTGTAAACCGTGATTGAATTTAGAAGTTGCTAACAAAGCATTTTCAATGTATGTGTTTTAGGTTCAAACTTTGTGACGCGTAAGATCAGCCGTTCTGTGGCAAAAATTCACCTCGGCCAACTGGAGAGCTTCAGCCTGGGCAACCTGGACTCCAAGAGGGACTGGGGCCACGCCAAAGACTACGTGGAGGTAAAACACACACAACCATAACCACACACAAGCCCAGAGAAACAGACACAAACTGTGCGCGCACTGCTCCAGAGTTGAACAGGGTTCAGATGTGCACGTAGCATTAACGGGGCATGTTTTCCCGGATCATTTGAGGCCGCAATATGCGATCTGCATGAAGCCTTCTATGATTCTCTGCCAAAAGAGAAACAGAGATAGAGAAGGAAAGGGGGAGTGGGAGGAGAGAGAGAGGGTCGCATGCTGTGAGGCCACAGACTGCACTCTGGTTTCCCACAACTCACCCATGTCCCAGATCCCCTCAGGCCCCCATTGCCATTCCCCGAACGCCCGCAGAAGAAAGAGAGATATTAAGGGAACTCTGTGTCCTGGGGACGATGACAGAAATATGGTGTTTGTGTTAACGTAATGGTGCCAGCAGCAAGAAGAGAAAGGAGTGGGGAGATGAAACGAACAGTGGGGTCGCCACGTACAGGAGCAGACAGAGCTCAGCGTTTCTGAAACTGTGTGTAAAGAAGCACACATTCCTGTGTGTGTGATAGGTTAACTTCGGTACACGTGTGTGTGGCTGTTGAGATGAAAGGCTCGACGGGTTGCCATGTCTGACAGCAGACCCCTCACAGCGGACCGTGTTATTATTAGGAGGTGATGGTGGCGGGGGCGCTCTTTGAGATGGGAGTGGAGGTGAGGAGGTTACGGCGAGGAACCTCGGTTTAACTGCACGTCTCGCTGTGGGGTCACCGCGTCAGAGCGGGGCGGTAGTGGGGCTGAGGCGCACGCTGTTAAGGCGGGTCGCGGAGGCGTCGATGGCGTCAGTGGAGCAGTCACCGTCTGATACGGGAAGACTTCAGATCAGTCATATCCGATCATAACCACATGGAATAATATTTGCCTCCCGTGGTAGAAAGACTGATGTGAATTGGTAAAACTTGTAGCACAAAAAGTTTGAAAAAGAAACTTTTTAAATACACTTATATTATAAAACACTATATTTATATGTACAGTACAGGCCAAAAGTTTGGACACACACCTTCTCATTCAATGCGTTTTCTTTATTTTCATGACTATTTACATTGTAGATTCTCACTGAAGGCATCAAAACTATGAATGAACACATATGGAATTATGTAATTAACAAAAAAGTGTGAAATAACTGAAAACATGTCTTGTATTTTAGATTCCTCAAAGTAACCACCCTTTGCTTACTAGAATATAAGACATGTTTTCAGTTATTTCACACTTTTTTGTTAAGTACATAATTCCACATGTGTTCATTAATAGTTTTGATGAATTTACAATGTAAATAGTCATGAAAATAATGAATGAGAATGAGAAGGTGTGTCCAAACTTTTGGCCTGTACTGTATATATCTTATTTATACAGCTACAGATTTTATATTTCACTGTGTTGTATTGTATTGTGTTTCTTTTTTACTTTGTATGTTTGGCTTGGCCGGGCCTCAGTACTTAATTTCGTGCCTCATCATGTGCATGCATGTGTTGTTGGTATGACAATAAAGAATTCTTTAATCTTTAATCTTTAATTTTGGTTGGATGGTTTTTCACTGTCACGCTAATGGATACACATCTGGCAAAATAAAGGATTGTACCTATTATAATCTACAAACGGCCAGTTAGAGCGATTTTAGAGGCAGCCCAATTGCACACAGAGTCATTGGAAGAGGCCAAGTGGGCAGAAACTCAGTTATTCTTCTACTTTATGAGCGTACAGACACAAGAGGATGACTGTGAAAAACTGGAGTAAAATAAAAATTTGTACCGTAGCTCTGACTTGTACCTCTGGCTGCTGTCTTCTCCATCCTAACGAAAACTGAGGCTCACAGGAACGTCAGTATAATAATGTGAATTTATAGTGAAGTAAAACAACTTCTAGTACCTGTCAGAGGCCTTAGAAGTCTTCACTTATCTGATGTGTGGATCAAAGGCCAGAGGGTGTTGTATGCTGTCCAGACTGTAAAGCCCTCCTCCAATGCATATTTGTGATTTGTGATTTAATTGAACTCTTTGGTTTAATCTGAAAATCGCTTAATTTTAACCATTTTCAAGGTTAGGAATATGCTTGAATATGAAAAAACTGCTTAAAAAATGCTTGATTTTCAACATAATCTGGTGTTTTATACACAATCACACATATAATCCAAAAATCTCAACAGGTCCTGTTGTCCTGCATATTTGTTTGCTGTCTCCTGGTGTCTCACTATATGTGGAGTGGAACAAACCGGAGCTAAACTGATAGACATGGACACCAAAATAGAATTTGTCTGTTTGTTGTTTTTTTTTGTTTCGCTCCTCAGCGTCATGAGGCCGACCGTCTACCTTCTTTTCTCCACAATATTTCGCAATTAATTATCAATTTAGATATACGTTTTTGGTTCAGGTACCTTGAAAGTGCTAAGAGTTTTACTCTTAAAAACCTGCTCTCAGGTGCTGACACGGTTCTTTTTCTTGTAAAGTTAAATTCTGGTAGTTGGGTCACATTCAGCCTCCTGTGATGTTAGTCTGACTGACCAGTTGTGTACTTATGTGTTGTACCTGGATCCCTGTGTGTGTGTGTGTGTGTGTGTGTGTGTGTGTGTGTGTGTGTGTGTGCGTGTGTGTGCGTGTGTGTGTGAATAGTGGCATTAGAATGTGTGAGAGGCACCAAATTTGGGCTTTTATGAAAAAAATGTCTCTAGTCCACACTGTCTGGCTGCTCCATGTCCTAGTGGAAAGCCCTGTTGACTGTGAAAAATGTTATGTGAGGTGTTTGCTCACATTTAGCTCTCAAAATGGACGAGATTGATCACATTGTACTATAAAATGTACAAAACTTTCTCCCGGGGCCCCCCCCGGACCCCCTACATGATTATTTTTTATTATTTGCTAATACTCAAGAGTCAAGAGTAAAGTAAGTTAAGTAAGTTTTTGTATTTGGCAACTATTGAGATTAGCAATTTACACTACATTTAGATTTATAATTGATTTTTATTTTGTTGTACGATTTTTTATTTATTTATAAAGACTAAAAAATACTTTTTCCATATATTTTTCAGTATTTTTTAATATCGTCAAATTTTATCTTTATCGCAAAAATATTGTGATAATTTTTTAGGGCCATATCGCCCACCCCTAGTATGTGTGTGTATGTGTGTGCACTCTCCTGTCCAGGGCGCCCTGGCTTGAGACGCCCCAGGTTTCCTGTGGGAACGGCCGACATTCCACTTCTGGTGAATCAGGCACCTCCTCGCTGTGCGTCTCCAGTTTCGGAAAAGCTGATTTCGGGAAGCCAAACAGAAGCTGGAGGTGCTGAGGGGGCCTGATGTGGAGGAGGAGGAGAGGATGGGAGAAGATGAAGGCAGGAGGGAAACAGACGCGTGTTTGTGGGACATTTGTACATTATGCATAAACTAACCATCCCTCCATCCCGCCCTGCAGACCATCAAAGGCCGTGACTGTCACCAGGACCCCCCCTCCGCCTCTCTCTCACTTTGAAATATCCGTCCAGCCAGCGACGGCACTGTGTTGCCATGGGTGAAGCCAAACAACCGGCAACTTGTAAACAGAACCATGTGTGTCTGCTTTAGGCTGACAACTGCTTTTCCTCCTTCTCTCTCTCCCTCTTCTCACCCCACCCAGGACAGGGAAATTGCTTGTAATTGGCTGTGGATGGATTGCGGGTGGCAGGAGGGGCGTGCTGTGTGTCTGCTCTAACGACGTCTGAAGGCGTGCGGCTGGCTGGGCATCGTCTCAGCCGGGTATCGGGTGTCCTTCCCAGGCAGGCAGACAGACCTGGAGCTGCCCAGCTACTCTCAATGGAGGCCTTTTTATTATTATTATGACATTATAGAATAGACGGCTCTAGTGTAAAATCGGCAGATAAAAAGATTTAAATCCTCCTGATCTCATTTTCCTAAAAGGGGTTAAGCTTTGGACCGGTTCGGTGATGTTGTTTGAAACATTTGGCTGCCCCCTTTTTGTGTGGTTTTCTGGGATTTGGCGATACACAATAAGTCTCTGACTCTGAGCGTGCTGAGGAGAAACCACAGCAGCAATCACTCACTGAAGACTCTATCACAGCAGATAAAGATGTAAGAGTCCATCTTTACCAAACTCTGCCCTCCTCCTTACTCCATCCTCTCCTCTCAGCCTTTGCCCCCACCCTGAGTTGGCCCACGGTGGGTACAGCTGTTTGGAGCCCCCGACCCCCCTTCACCTCCTCCCCTTCTGGCTGCAGAGCAACCATTTCCTGTGTAGAGAAGAGGGCTGGCTGGGAGGGGACCTGATGGTTTTGGCCCTCTCTCTCCCCTCGGGCTCCATCCTGCCTAACTTTCTCTTTCTCTGTCTTTTTGTCTGTTTCCTCTCCTGCCTTTTTATTCTTCATGTTCCTCCCTCCCCTTAACCTTTTTTACCTTTTGATGTTTGTACTCCTATGAAGCTGCGTCACTGTAGACTCCACCAAAGCTGTCGCTCCCTCTTGTCCGGCTCTTGCTCGGCGTGAAGTTACCACCCAGTTACCAGATATTTCCCTCTGACATCTAATAAGCGGCTCTTATTTTTCCCCTGACTGGAGCTGGCGTTGCTGCTCTCGCTGTTGTAGCGGACCAGAAACCGTTGCCAGATGAGATGTGGCTGACCCGCTGTCACACAGTCCCAACAAACCCCTCCTCCCTGCTCTTGTCTTGTTCACATATTTATTTTCAGAATATAATTACCTGTGAAATTCGTGGCTTTGGAAGGTGTTTCTTTGCAGTCTTCAGGTGTGTGCATGTGTGTCTGTCTGTGTGCGTGTGTGTGTGTGTGCATGTGTGTGTGTGTGTGTGTGTGTGTGTGGTTGCCCCTGTCTAATTCCTGGCATTGTATGGAGGCAGAGAGGTGACAGGACAGCCCTGATGGTGTAATTTTTCACCTCCTTTTATTTTTCTTATCCCTTTTTTTTTTCTGCTGCAGCTGCCTCTCTGTGCAGTAATGGTTACAGATGAGGCTAATTAGCCAATCACGGCGCAGATCAGGGCCAATCACAGATGATTGATGAGCGTGCCGGGCCATTCATCACATGTTTTTGGCCTGGGAGGTGACAGCGAGGGCAGGCTCCGGGCCTCGGTACAGTAAACGAGACATATACGTCTACATTTTGAACTTTCTGCCGAGGCAACTCGGCGTGCAAAACGGGCCTCATTATCTTTCTTCAAGACATTTTGACAGGACGTTTGACTTGATGGACTCTAAATATATGACTGTAGAGATGTTATTATTGGTAGGTGTTTAAGCCTGACAGCCCTACATGGCTCTCTGCTGGTTAAACTAAATAAGATAGGAGATTTGAGCTTGTGTGTGTGTGTGTCTCTGTGTCTGTGTCTGTGTGTGTCTGTGTGTGTGAGATATTACTTCTAAACAAAAAAAGAAAAATAGCAGTATACCATGTAAACAGAGGACATGCAAACATGCATTTTTTCTTATGGCCAGCAGGGGCCGACTCCACTGGCCGCAAAAAGAAGTCTGGTTGTATAGAAGTCTATGAGAAAATGGCCCTACTTCTCACTTGACATTTCTGAGTTGTTCCCACTTCTAGCCATGGTTGTGGTGTTCCATAGGGCTGCACTACTTATATACATATGTTTTCTATGTCTATCTATAAAAGCAAGAAGCGTCTGTGTGTGTGTGTGTCTGTGTGTGTCTGTGTCTGTGTCTGTGTGTCTGTGTGTGTGAGATATTACTTCTAAACAAAAAAAGGAAAAATAGCAGTATACTATGTAGACAGAGGACATGCAAAGATGCATTTTTTTCTTATGGCCAGCAGGGGCCGACTCCACTGGCTGCAAAAAGAAGTCTGGTTGTATAGAAGCCTATGAGAAAATGGCCCTACTTCTCACTTGACATTTCTGAGTTGTTCCCACTTCTAGCCATGGTTGTGGTGATTCCATAGGGCTGCACTACTTATATACATATATTTTCTATATCTATCTATAAAAGCAAGAAGCGTGTGTGCGTGTGTCTGTGTGTGTGTGTGTGTGTGTGTGTGTGTGCCTGGACCTTTACAGCAGTGATTCAGGGAGCTGATAAATACCTTTGCCTGCTCTGTAAGGTTTTAATAAACACAGCTGGAGTGGTAAAGAGCTAAAATGGGAACTAATAGGGCAGAGGAGAGGGCGCGTTAGGTTTCATCACCAAATCCTCCTGACTACAACTGCAACTCCCCCAGCCCGTAACTCCTGCTGCCACTGCACACCAACCATGCAATGATCCTAATGTCATCTCTTGACGCTACTGTCATGCTGACCTCACACAAGCAGGATGAGTAAACGTCAGCAGCTGCGTGTGAGTGTGTGTGTGTGTGAGTGTGTGTGTGTGTGTGTATGTAGGTTGGTGACGTTAATTGCAGGTGAAATTTGACCCATGGCCTCAGCAGCAGCTTAATAAACTCGCCCCCCTGTGGCTCAGAGCAATAAAACCTCACTGAACCTCCAGAAACCTAATGCATGAACACACACACACACACATATACACACACACACACACACACACATACACACACCAAGGTTATTGTAGTTAACGAAATAACGAAAACTAGAATTGAAAAAACATTTTCATTAACTGATTTTAAAATAAAAACAAGAGTTTTAAAAAAAAAGACAACTAACTGAAACTGTATTTTGTGGTTAAAAAACTAACTAAAACTAACTAAAATTATAGCGAAATTGTCCTAAGTTTTCTTCTTTGTCAATTTTTTTTTTTACGTAAACCTTTTTGGTTGATATGAAACCTATTTCATCCGTTTTATGACTTAGTAAACTTATTGGGGCTGAGATGGATAAGACAAAGGAAATAAAGGCAACATTTATTATGACCTTAGTGAATCTCGCACCCAACAAATACCCCATTACAAAAAAACTAACACTAAAACTAATAAAAAACTAAGCATTTCCCAAAAAATTTTAACTTATTAAAACTAGCAAACACACACTCATTAAAACTAACTGACAGAGCATGATACCTGAACATAACAAACTTTAAAGGACTGTTAAAGGATTTCTGATCCAGGTCTGAGACTTTCAATTGGTTAATGGAGCCAATGTCTTCTTTTAGAATATGAGCTTAACAAAAAAGACATTTTTAACAATCAAGCAAACATTTTTAGAAATTTTACATGTAAATGGATGAGAGTTAACTGTGTTAATTCTCATAATCTCTACATGACTCATGTCATGAAAGTAATAAAATCCTTAAGGTGCACAGACTTCTATACGTAAACTGGACAAGACTGATTTTTGCACCCAAACATTTTTGTTTTGCTGCAAGAAAAATGTACTTTATTTAAAAGATTTCTTGCAACAAGCATGGCAGAGAAAATGCTGCTGGTGATTTAAAGTAGTAATCCAAAAGGGATTTTTCGGGGCAGATACACAAACTTTCATTATATTTGTGATGGAGGGCATTTATGCTACATTCATGTGCTGTCAAAATAATGGAAAAAATGTATTCCCAATCATATTTCAAATCTCAAAGAGTTCTTTTGCTCTTCGTTTTCACGCAAATACTTGAAACAGCTATCAATTTGTTTGTTAAACGCTCTGAGTAATAAAATACAACACATCTTCCTTGTAGCATCCATGTTGATTCCGCAAAATAAAACTTTAGGTTAACTGAAGCTCATGACCTCCCAAGTTGGAAATGGGACAATCTGAGTAGCACAGCAATGCATGAGAGGTCTTAGCTCCAAGAGTGCCATTTCATTTTTTATTTGTTATGCTTCTTTACTGCAACTGTTTTGATAACAACCTGGTCTCACAGAAATCCGTGAAACTGACACGGATTTCGCTACAATGCAAGTTAATGACAGTCATATCCCGTGGCTATTGGTTTGTTCCAAGTCACGTGACTTTCAAGGTCCCAGCGGTCAGAACAAAAAACATGGCGGACAGTTCTCTCATTTTTAGTGAAAAATCAATATTTTGACTTAGTTTCTGTATAAAAATGGATTTTGATCACACTTCTATATATGTTTTATTTTCTAAATCTTCACTCAGTGAATGTACATAATCACTTTGTATGTTGGAATAGCCACGGGATATGACTGTCATTAACTTGCATTGTAGCGAAATCCGTGTCAGTTTCACGGAAATTTGAGCGATTCCGTGGCTATTCCACGGATTTTGAGTTAAGTGAAATATGTGGCTATTTCACAGATTTCTGTGAGACCATGTTGTTTGATAAATACTGAAGTAAATAACTTGTTTATTTTTGCATATTTAAATGTAGGCAATCAGCACACATGTGTCCAGAGGTTTTACACTGAATGGTGTAAGGGGGGGGATACCGAAGGATTTTCACTGTCCGGGTATTTAGAGCCGAACAGATAACAGACAGATCCATGACGGCAGAGATTCTACGGTGACTGCTTTTGTGAAGGGGCCACGGTGGGGCTCTGCAGCTTCACAGACTGAAATCTGACCCAGGAGGTGTCCTCAGTCCCGGGGTGAGATCCAGGGGTTTATCCAGAGTTTGAGATTCATTTTAAAACGATCTTGAACGACCCAAAGTTCATTTTGGGACCGAACTGCTTATTTAATTTAATATCATGACAGCCCAGCTGGGCGAAGGACATTGTGTGATGCAAATGAAAGCTACTAAATGTACCTAGTGGTGAGATTATTTTGTCAAATCTCTTTCTTGAAAGCTGCACAAGATGTTTTATGTTTCTGTCGTCCTTTCGCTGTTTAGGTGTCAAACTCGTTGAATCAAACCTCTTAACTTTATTAGCTGTGTTTTATCTGCTTCGTCTGCATAAAATCAGTCGATATTGTTGAGTGTTTGTGATCCCTTTGGCTTACCCTCCTTCAAAAACGAAGCGACCAGCACTCATTATCCGTTCTTGCAGCAGTAGGCAGTGACGATGATCACATTTGACACAAGTAATGACTGTATTTTCCTGTTTCAAGGCTGTTTCACTCCATAAAACATTGGAAGTCAAGAACCTACAAAAATCTTGTACCAAAATAATCTTTCTCCTCCACTTTCGGAACGACTTTTGGAAGTTGTAATGCAAATGTGTGTCAGATTTAATAAGGTTTTATTGCAGTATTGATTGCGAGCGCAAATCATGTTTAAATAATTGCAACCAAAGATTCATAATAAATTAATAGTTGGCATGCCAGCGGCGGTTTCTGCCTGATGGAGGTGAAAACACCCCGTCGGTGTTTGCCTTTGCCTTTTAGTGCAAACTAGAGACGCTGTGAGGATTGTCTTTCTGTAGGTTTTTTCAAGCAAAGAAGAAAAGTTGAAAGTTATTCATGTTGGAAAGAACTTTTTGGACACATTATAACCTTACTTTGCAGTACGAGCTTTCCCCTGTATTTTATGGCCTGAATATTAAGAATTTATTTTTTATGATAGTGAAAACAAGAGAAATGACCATGCCACTGGGCTTTAATGGTACTCCAGAATACTCCTTATTTTCTCCAAGTCTGTATCTGCGTGTGTGTGTGTGTGTGTGTGTGTGTGTGTGCAGCGGCGGCAGCTGGCTGTTTCTCTCAGAGTGACAGGCCTAAGCTCTCCCCTGCTGTGTTGAGGATGAAAGCAGATGCTCTCCTCCTTCTTCTCTGGATCTGTTTTTCTCTCCTTTCTCCGCGCCGCCTTGTGTAACCAGAATCCTCAGCTTTCATATGAAGCCCGCAGGATAGTTTGCACCCAGGAGTCCTGCGGAAAGCAAAGACACACAGACAGGCATTGACAGGCTGACGGTTAGCTAGACAAACAGACATATAGAGAGACAATGGAAATATGCTCTTTTTAATTAATTAATTTACTTTGCCAGTAAAACTGTTTTGTTACTTATACCAAAACCAATTTATTTCTCCAGATACCTTACTTTATGATGATTTAAACATGTTTTTATACAATAATGACTCTTCATTGAGCAAAACGACTAACTTCTTTATTATCATCAATATCAGAAAAATATGTTTTTACCTGCAAGGAATTTGCCTTGGTAATTGATAGATGTAATAACCATATAAGATATAAATAAAAATACAGGGAAAGTACTACAAAAGGTAAATATATAACACAAAAATAACAATAAAAACATACTATAAAAATAATGTTGTGGAACGTGAGTTGTGTAGTTGATAATATTTTAAGCTGAATAAGAATTCAACCTAAACACATGTTTTGTTTAATATTTAGACATCTTTTGGTTTTGGAGTTGTTGTCAAGTGTTTTCGTACATGATCTACAATACAGTGCAAAAGCTGCCAGTGATTGTGCAATATTTTTCTCAACATGAATGATTTACTATTGTAAACATGCTACACAGACTCAACAGAGCGGTGTTTATCAGTTGTCTTGATTTAAAACAGGAAACAAAGTCTATAGAGGGAGCTTTCCAGTGCTGCCTCTGAGTTGTCCTGTGGTTAAGTGCCGCGTTTGACAGGTTTGGTCGGACACACACACACACACACACACACACACACACACACACACACACACACACACACACACAGAGCAGCGGAGAGCCTTACCTCCCACCTGGATAGAGAGAAGGAGGAGAGAGGGCAGTAGGAGGTGGAGGAGCTGATGGGCTAATGGCTCCAGAGGGGGCAGGTGGTGGGAGGGCTCAGTACCCTGCTGGGGGTTTGACAGGTCGGGCAGGAGGAGGGTCAGCTGGGGGTGTGAGAGCATTTGAGCCACTTCCCCATATATAAAGTAATAAGTTCATTGAAGCTTTTCTTCTCTGTGTTACATGTAGATGAAGTTATGTTCCAACTGTAACGTCACAAAATATTTATACTCAAATTCAACTCAACTCAAATCCTCTAAATGTAACCCTTAGTTTTCTTTCAAGACAATAACTGATAACTGATCTATTAGAGTTGTCAAAAGTTTCGATACTCAAAAAAGTATCAATACTAAAACATTGTAACATCGCTTAACTCAAAATCCGTGGAATAGCCACGGAATAACTCAAATTTCCGTGAAACTGACACGGATTTCGTCACAATGCAAGTTAATGACAGTCATATCCCGTGGCTATTCCATGGATGTTTTTTCCTATTGGTTTGTTCCAAGTCACGTGACTTTCAAGGTCCCGGCGATCAGAACAAAAAACATGGTGGACAGTTCTCTCATTTTTAGTGAAAAAATCAATACTTTGACTTTGTTTCTGCATAAAAATGGATTTTTTTTATCACATTTGATGTTTTTTTTTCTAAATATTCACTCAGTGAATGTACATAATCACTCTGTATGTTGGAATAGCCACGGGATATGACTGTCATTAACTTGCATTGTAGCGAAATCCGTGTCAGTTTCACGGAAATTTGAGTGATTCCGTGGCTATTCCACGGATTTTGAGTTAAGCAAATCCGTGGCTATTTCACGGATTCCTGTGAGACCATGTTGGTTTAATTTGGTACCAAGTATTGATTCGATGGAGAAAAAGAATTGCAGAGAAAAGAGAGAGAGCAGCAGTAGGTAGAGAGTCCACAGCTGGTCTGTGAAGCTGAGACACTCCCTGATTGGGAGGCACCCTAATGCAACAATCCCTCCCAGGACTTTGTGTGTGCGTGCGTCCGTGCGTGTGTGAATGCGCGTGCGTGCGTGTGTCATAAAGAAAAGTCTCATGTCGTGACATTTTAGGGAGTATGAGGGAGTGAAGTGAAGCCTTCAGTGGTCCAGCAGACAGCACTGATGGAGTAGAGGGATGTTTAGAGGGGTCGGCGTGGAGGTCGTCTTATTTTAATTGTGTGAGGCGTCTGGCCGACTCGTTGGGACTGGAATGTGTGTGACCTTCTCTCTCGCTCCTTCACACTCCCTCGCTCACTCTCCGTGTGTCTCTCTCGCTCTGTCAGACAGTGGAGCGGCTCGTGGGAAGATTCTCCGTCCAGACTGCAGAGTGTCGAAATCGAGCCAAATATCACAAGAGCTCAGTCACAGTCTCAGCTCTCTCACTCTCTCACAGCTCTCTCTCTCTCTCTCTCTCTCTCTCCCCATTACATTTTGGTCTGACCCCTTTGATACTCTCTCTGCTCTCTGTGGACAAACTTTGCATGGCTTTTTTGGTGTGCATGTGCACTTACACCACTTTTCAAAAGTTTTAGAACACACCAACTTTTCCAGAATTTAATTGAAAATTATGCAGTTTAATGTCTCAGTCTACATTTGCAACATTTCAAATTCTTTATTGAGCATGATAGTGTTTTGAAAATAAACAAAAGATTCGAAATCACATTTTATGTTGAACTAAAGGACTAAAAAAAGACACAAAATGACCCCAAAAAAGACACAAAATGACAAAAAAAGACATGAAAAGAATTCAAAGATTGACAAAATAGCCCAAGACTCCATAGAGTTAAGTTGTTAACCCATTTCTTGTTCCCTGAAAAAAGGCATACTTGCATTATTCTGAAATGTACATTATCTTTCAGTTTTGGTTAACCTAACCTTCGTACCCTTTTAAGCTGTTCATTTGACTTGAACTGCTTGAATTTCAATAAAAAATGGAAAAATTGGGGTGTTCTAAAACTTTTGACCGGTAGTGTATACTCACACATACTTGCTCTACATGCATGTGTGTTTGCCCGTATGGCAGTATCAGTTTTACTTGGTCTATCAGAATAAATGGCTCCTTGTGCACATGTGAAAAGTGTTTGTGTGATGCATTGTTTATATGTTACAGGTTCAATATCTACTGCTGTACGGCTGCTGCTTATTTCCATTTTAATTGATTTTCTGTGTTAGCATGAACCTACAAAAGGGTCATCCCTGAGCCCTGTACTACGAAGCTAGATTTGAGGGTTAGTGAGGTAACTTCAGCTCTAACCCTGGGTTTTTAGTATTACGAAGGTGGTTCTCTTTTAATCTGGCGAGATCACCATGGCAACTCATGCTGAGAAGCTAACCTGGTCGTGATTATTGTGGAATACCTCGTTTTTTTCAGAGCTAATTAGTCCTGAAACCGTTTGACTGTTTGTCCACTTTCATGGACAGCCCTGCTAAACCGCTAATGGAGAGTTAAAATCCCCCTCGCTTCTGCAGAGATTAAGTTCTATCTAGTTTTAATTATGTCATGCAGTATATTTTAATATATGATGTTTTTTATCTATACATTTTTGCATTTATAGTTGATGTATTAGAATGATTTATTCATCTTTTCACCTGGGTGCTACACGGTTAGCACTCTTGCCTCATAGAGGGTTGCTGGTTCGACTCTGGCCTGCGGCTCTCCTGTGTGGAGTTAACATGTTAACCCCATGTCAGAGTGGATTCTCTCCGGCTTCCTCCCACAGTCCAAAAACATGCACTTAGGTTTAATTGGTGACTCTAAATTGCCCGTAGGAGTGAATGAGAGCGTGGTTGTCTGTCTCTATGTGTCAGCCCTGTGATAGTCTGGTGACCTGTCCAGGTGTTCCCCGCCTCTCGCCCAATCTCACCTGGGGTCGGCTCCAGCCCCCCCCCCCGCGACCCGAGTGCGGATAAGCGGTTAAGGATAATGAATGAATTGTGCAGTATTTTTATGATTTTTTTGCCTGATTTATAGTGCTCTCTGTCAGGCACTTATCATTTTCCATAAACATGTACACCAATGATTTGTCCAGATATCTGAAAGCACCCTGCATAAGAAATATTGGTAACGCTTTATAATAAGGTCCTAATAACCATTAATTACCAAGTAATAAGGCATTGGACTCGCTTTAGATCCGGTAGTTGCAAAAAGCATAGTTAACTTATAGTTAACTTATAATAGATGAGCGATAAAATATATTTTAACATCAATAAGCAAACAAAATAAGATTAATAAAGGCATGGCAAAGACATAATGGGGGGTCATGGGTGTTTGTAATGCTATTATGAACAATTATAAGATACTCATGAGGCTTTTATTAATGTTCTTAAGCATTTGCAAGCTGTTAAGTTTTTTATTAGTGCTTATAAATCTCTTATAGCCTGCTATTAGCTGTATTATAATGCCATTATTAACACTTATATAAGCTTATAAACACACAATAATGTTAATAAGCATCTTGTAAGGACTTACAAGGGCCTTATTACTTGTTAATTAATGGTTATTACAAGGACCTTAATATAAAGCGTTACCGAAATATTTTCACTTGTGAATGAGTAAAGAAACTCAGTTTCTTCTGAGTTTTCTTCAGTTGTTGTAGTAGTTGTAGCAGTGCCACGGGCTCAAACCCCATAATTAGTAACAACAACTTATAAATGTTGCCTTGGCTTTGTTTTTCTCCTCTGCAGTCTCCCTACTTATGCAGAACTGGCTCATTTAACAACCACATTGTGTTTACGAGCTGAACACAGCTCCAGGTACAAAGAGGGATAGGGAGAGATTCAGATCATCCTGGCAGCTTTTTCCTGCCAGACCCAGTGAGAACTGAGAGCTGCCTGTAGTCTATTGAGCGTGGCAGAGGCAGCATCCCAACCAGTCCACTTCAAACAGCCCTGATGGCTTTAATGGAATGGAAACATTTGTTGGGTCAGAGCACTGAAAGCCTGTCTTCCCTCATCGCACAACGCCAAATAGCTTCCTCATGTTGTCTGTTTTTTATTAGACTTATAGTAGATCCACGTTCACACAGGCTTATGATATTAAACCGGGCGTACAAACCCACTCACACACACATACACATATAGTTTACACTTGCAAACATGCTGGCATGCACAAACACACATGTTTGCAATATGCCATGTTAGCAATTTGAGGAAAAAGGTCACGGTAATAAACGATGCATTGAACTAAATATTGTACAATTATTCAGACAGACGTGCTCGCTGCGTTTAAGACTTTATATAAAGCAACGGGCTTGTGCGCGATCGGACACATGCGCACGGTGAGCTCCAAGACCTGTTCGTAATTGGTGAGGAAATGCTGCGCCGAGGTGTTGGTCTGATGGATGAGGAGAGAACTGACATGGCGTTCAGAGCCTCTCTCTCCACCACAATGAGGCTTTCACTCGACACTGCTTGCATTGAACTCTATCCTTGTTAAAACAGCCGCAATGGAGAGCCGTGTATTTGCTTTTAGAAGGTGGGACTTTCTAAGGGAGTGCCAGGGATCTCTTTTTTTAATTAAGTGGCCCCAGCATTTTGTGTGTGAGTGTGTGAGTGTGTGTGTGTGTGTGTGTGTGTGTGTAACCTGAGGGGAGGCCCTGTCTGTGACCTGCAGTGATAGCGGCGGTTTGTTTTCATTCTAAACTTGCCCCCAGAGTTACTGGTTTTGCACCTTATTTGACCTCAGCTTGACCCGGCCATCACCTCGTGCTGACCCCCTGCTCAATGCCAGGCACAAGCTTTTTTTTTCTTTAAGTGACACCCGTTTGCCTTTTTCTTCCAGTCACGTCCTTCCATTTTCCCTTCCCTCTCTTTCGGTTTTTCTCTTTCTGCATCTCTCTCTTTGGCCCACCTCACAATCCCCTAGTCAGCTTCCCGTCACACATGTGCACCGATCCGCCGCGCACATGTACATGCGTGCACACGGGCGCACACACTCACTCAATCAAAGTGAATGATTGCACATTTGTCTTGACAGTTGCTATAAAAAGAGCCGCCCACTAAACACTGCAGTCCTCTCATTATATCATTACCGACCCACAGCAGGCAGGCAGCTCTCTGACTTCTGTCTCCCTCTTTCTTTCCCTGTTTTCAACTCTTTCTTGCTGTTTTTGTTCATCTGTCTGTTTAGAGAACAGGAAAGAACAGAAGAGAAGCATGAGAGGAAAGAAAAAAAAGATGTGGGTGGCGCTCTGGAGTGAGAGGTGGGGACATACGCCACGGCAAAGGGGAATCCCTAGCTCTCCATTGTGGAGCGAGGCTCCATGGCTCCAGGGGGCAGGCCAGCTGAAGTGTTTGTTTATGTCTGCGGGCCAGAGGGGAGATACGGTGGCCATGTTCAGCAGTTACATGAAAGGCCCAGATCGCTCTAATGAGTCGTAATTACCGTGCGCGTGTGTTTACGGATTGCGAGGGAATGAGGAGGAAAGAGAATGAATAAGCACGTTTCTCTCTCCCTCCCTGTGTTTACTCCTTGTCTTCACAAATCTTACATTTTTCACGGCGCAATAGCTTGCCTCGTTGCCCTCCAAACCAGCGCAACCTCAAAGTATAGACCTCGCAGATTGGTGACTATCACAGCCTGTCATGCTTGTTTTATTCCTTGAGATGTAGAGCTGCAGACTGGTGTGACATGGCTCGAGGTGGGTAAATGAGTCTCTCATGTGCCGGCCACGTGGGAGGATTCAAAAATACACCCAGTACACTAGCATCTATTCTGTTCTGGATTTCTAAATCTGTAAGAGAGGTGTGTGATTATCTGCCGAAGAGGCTGACGAGGATTAGTTTCTCTGAGCTTTTCCCAGAATTTGACATTGTGACCAGTGCTCATTTAACCCAAGGCAACTTTTTTGAGTTTTACCTGATTTTAAACTGTGTTGAATAACTGTAGAACCTCGTGTTGAAGTGATTTTTACTTCTTAATATTATCAATTCATTCCACTTATGGACAATAACCACAGCCTGATATGGCATATGACAAACAATGCCAACACAGTGAGCACATTATGGAACCATATGGTGCATTATTTGACCTGTATCTTCATTATGAAGAAATTCCGATGTTAAATGACCTCCACATTTATAACGTTTGCCAAACTTACGCTGTACATGTTGAACTGTGTCACCAAGCTCAGTTCTCCAGAGATCATAACACAATAGCAGACTTGCATCAACATGAAGTACACATTGGAAACATGTCACCCCAAGCAGCAAATATTTGGTTCCTCTTTGTGTTTTTAAAGCTTTGTTAATGTTTATTTTGCCACTAGGGGGCAGGGAATTTCCAATGCAAGCTGTCAAACATGTGTATGACATATTAGCAACATAGAAAGTTCGCTAAAAGTGTTGATGGACCAGAGCAACAGTCGGTTTTTGCCCACCCGATGAATGCAGGTTCAATATTCACTCCCCTTTTAGCTCTGTTTTGGTCTCCACCACCTCCTGTGAAAAATAACTGTCTCTATAGCTAATAAATGCTTCACTTTCTTCACCAGAAGTCCCTAACTTCTTCTGCCTGCCATTGTGGTGAAGTATGAGGCCACAATGAGTAAAATGTAAAAATAGTAAAAAAATGCCCTTAAATGGCTTGTTTGGGTTCAGGGGGGTTTTATCTTATCTTTTCTTATAATATTGGAGAGCAGAAATAATGCCTGAATTAACCTTTGAAGTGTGATACATAGGTTGATCACGTCATTCAGCGTCTCAGCTGAGGTAATATCCTCGAGGTCTGCTGTCTGTCATGTCATAAAGGCCTGCGTGGGCCGACCATGATGAGCTCTTAAATGACCTGGAACTGGAAATATGACTGTTTGTATTTACAGGCCATTTAGAGCTTTCCACTGGCATTCACACTCTCCAACCACAGAAAACATACGCTGCTGCACGGCAAAAAACACCAGCCTACGTGTACTGTACCCTTCAGTCACTGAGAGCTCTCTCTGTGTGCCACAGAGTGTGTGTATGTGTGAGCGCAGGGACGCTCGCCCGCCCCCAAAATAGCATGCGGCCTTAATTACTGCTGCAAACACAGGTGTGGAAAGCCAGGCCTCCCTCCACCCAAATCCCAGACCCACCGTCCAGCACACAGCACCCTGTGTGTTCCTGTTTGGGAGCACAGGAAGTCCAGCGTGTGTGTCTGTGTGTGTGTGTGTGTGTGTGTGTGTGTGTGTGTGTCTCTCTCTCTCTCTCTCTCTCAGTGTGTGTGTCTGTGTGTGTCTGTGTGTGTGTGTCTCACTCTCTCTCTCAGTGTGCGTGCGTGTCTCTCTCTCCCTCTCTCTCTCAGTGTGTGTGTGTGTGTGTGTGTCTCTCTCTCTCTCTCTCTCTCAGTGTGTGTGTGTGTGTGTGTGTGTGTCTCTCTCTCTCAGTGTGTGTGTGTGTGTCTCTCTCTCTCTCTCCCTCTCTCTCTCTCTCTCTCTCTCTCTCTCTGTGTGTGTGTGTGTGTGTGTGTGTGTGTGTGTGTGTGTGTGTGTGTGTGTGTGTGTGTCTCTCTCCCTCTCTCTCAGTGTGTGTGTGTGTGTGTGTCTGTGTGTGTGTCTATGTATGTGTGGGGCTTACAGTGTGTGTGTCTCTCTCAGTGTGTGTGTGTGTGTGTGTGTGTGTGTGTGTGTGTGTACGTGTATGTGTATGTGTATGTGTATGTGTGGGGCTTACAGAGTGTGTGTCTC
Organism: Centropristis striata; assembly: GCF_030273125.1. Taxonomy (NCBI): domain Eukaryota; kingdom Metazoa; phylum Chordata; class Actinopteri; order Perciformes; family Serranidae; genus Centropristis; species Centropristis striata. The sequence continues at coordinate 7,075,508 of NC_081525.1, read as the reverse complement.
TCTCAGTGTGTGTGTGTGTGTGTCTCTCTCTCAGTGTGTGTCTGTGTATGTTTGTGGCTTACAGTGTGTGACTGAATAAGTGACTGTGTGTGTGTGTGTGTGTGTGTGTGTGTGTGTGTGTGTGAGACAGTGAGAGTTTGTGTTTGTATATGACTGAGTCCAGACCACACCCTTTGAAGTCAGCAGTGCAGTGTGTTGGGTTTTGGGCACGGACACACAGCCCCTACACTGGCTGGCTGGAAACCTTATACCCTACATCAATCAGACCTGCCACTCATACATTATTCATATCCCAGACACACACACACACACACACACACACACATACGTTTAAACACACACTTTCTCATCCTTTGACACAGTCGTTTTTTGCTGCTTATATCTCCAGTTGGCAGCAGATGTAAAAATCGGGTGGGGGGTGCCACTGATGGGGGTCTGCCTGCACTTACTCTCAGTAGGTTCGAAACAAAGGTGGATTTGTGGACTCTTGCCTTCTGTTTATACACTGCACATTTGCCCAGAGTCTTGAAAGCAGGAAAAAAGACTCTGAATCTAACTAAAATGGAACGAGGCTCTGTACGTCTGTCTGTCCTCTGATTTTTTCAATAACTGTTCATCTGATGGGCTTCACGCATGGTGGGTGAATCACATGAGGGCCAAAGGCAGTGATGGGTCAAGTGCGAGCTCTTGAGATCTACGGGACATATTCATTAGTAGTAAATAATGTACACACAGTGTAGTTAACTGTTACACTGCTGAACAGCATGCTGGGTATAACTCAAATTCATGGAATCAGCACAGTCGTGGCTAAAAGTGCTTTTTGTGCAGTAAAACACGGTTATAATGACATAAATAATTAAAAAAAATACCCACACAAATTAAAGTTGAATTCCTCTATTTTTTTTAAGATTGGTATAAAATGGAATTTATTTTATCTCCATACGCTATACATATTGAACTATTTTCCTTTTCTACATCTACTGACTGAGATCTTTAGAATAATGTGACTGACAGAAATCTCACAATTTTAATCTTCATTTTGGTTACCGTTTCTTATTGAAACTGTCATAACTTATGATCTGATCAAAGGTCTGTTCAAAATCTGCCGATAATGCCTGTTTTTACAGTTTCTCTCTACGATAAACTGTGTTTTTTTGGCAATCTTTTAAAGAAAACTTACATTTCTAGTGGGATGGGTGGATTCAGAGGGTTAAAGCCTCACCAATGTAATGATTGTCATGTGATAACTTACATACATGACAACTAAGCAAACTAACTTCTGATGATTGATGAAGGCTGTAATATCGAAAGCTCCAGAAAACACAAGGAAGTGGACATTGACTTCTGACTTTCTTTCTTTTCCAAAATGAACAGTTTCCTGAATGTACTTTGACCTGCTGAACTTGCTGTTCGTTTTCTTTGTGCAATGAGGAATTTTAATCTTGATTTTGGGTAGGATCACATTCAGTTTATTAATGATTTAAATAATCTTACAAGACTATATACAATCTGCCAAATGGTCTGATTGTTGGGATGTAAGCAAGCCACTGACTTTCCAAATCTTAGCACTTTGGTGAATCTATTGTTGTCAAAACTACAAAAACAAGATCCAACATTAAATTGTGGCAACTTACTCATCCCTCACACCAGATCCAAAGAAGGAGAAGCAGCTTTTAGTGTTTATGCCCCGCGGAAGTGGAACACCCTGCCTGACACAATTAAACATGCCACATCAGTAGCCATTTTTAAAAACAGATTTGAAAAAATCTTTTTTCAACAGAATTTGGTTGAATTGTGTGCGTGCATGTGTGGTTGTGGGAGTGGGTGTGCATGTGTGAGTAAGTAAGTGTGTATGTGGTGAATATGGCATAGCTTGTCTACCTGCACTCTTCAATAAATTTGTAATTGATTTTTTTCTAATGATTTTTTTTCTAATCTGTTTGTTTGTTTTCTGTTGTTTTGTTTTGTTTTTTAACTGTAATTATGTACAGTACAGGCCAAAAGTTTGGACACACACCCTCTCATTCAATGCGTTTTTCTTTATTTTCATGACTATTTACATTGTAGATTCTCACTGAAGGCATCAAAACTATGAATAAACACATATGGAATTATGTACTTAACAAAAAAAGTGTGAAATAACTGAAAACATGTCTTGTATTTTAGATTCCTCAAAGTAATCACCCTTTGCTTACTAGAATATACGGCATGTTTTCAGTTATTTCACACTTTTTTGTTAAGTACATAATTCCACATGTGTTCATTAATAGTTTTGATGAATTTACAATGTCAATAGTCATGAAAATAAAGGAAAAACATTGAATGAGAAGGTGTGTCCAAACTTTTGGCCTGTACTGTATATCCATTGTGAAGCACATTGAGTCTGCCTTGTGCATGAAATGCGCTCTATAAATAAAGTTGAATTGAATTGAATTAAATAAATCAGTTATCCTTTAATGCTATGTTCAGTTTAAGACTTACATAAATCACATTACATGTCGAAATATTTGAGAACATGTCAGATTGAGTTGCCTGTTTTTAGCCTCTGGAAAATGGACGAGCCCTGTATGGAAAGCTATCTATCATCCTCCACCTCTGTCAGATTCTCTCTCTCTCCCTCTCTGTGTGTACGTCTCTCTCTCTGCCTCAGCTGGTATTGTCCCACTCTCCCCAAAGCCCAAAATGAGCAGTTTCCAGTCCACCGTTTTCTTCTGACGTCCTCGTCATGTATCCTGAAATTCTCAGACCACAGACTAGAGTCTCCCTCCTCCTCCTCCTCCTCCTCTCTTGTTCTCAGACGTCAGTCTGCTGCTCGGGTAGATTGAAGTCAGACCTCGGAGGGACGAGTTGTTATTGACCTCCCGCTGAGCTCCAAACAACGATCAGAGCCAGTGGGAGACAGATGTGGACGAAGATGACAGAAAACGACAGAGAAGCGTTAGCTCTTCTGGACTAGGAGCAGTGGCGGTTCTAGACCAGTTTTGCTGTGGGAGCCAAGGAGGGGCCAGTGTTTAATCAGAGGGGCACATTAGCACATTAAAAAATGGCAAAGATGATATTTAAGCATTCAAAACCTTTATTTTAGCTTATTTAAACATCTCATTTATGTACACTACTGGTCAAAAGTTTTAGAACACACCAACTTTTTCAGAATTTAATTGAAAATGATGCAGTTTAATGTCTCAGTGTACTCTGAAATGAATGCACATTTGCAACATTTAAAATTCTTTATTGAGCATGATAGTGTTTTGAAAGTTAAAAAAAAAAGATTCAAAATCACATTTTATGTTGAACTAAAGGACTAAAAAAAGACACAAAATTACCAAAAAAAGACACAAAATGACAAAAAAGACACAAAATGACTTACAAAGACATGAAAAGAATTCAAAAATGGACAAAATAGCCCAAGACTCCATAGAGTTAAGTTGTTAACCCATTTCTTGTTCCCTGAAAAAAGGCCTACTTGTATAATTCTGAAATGTACATTATTTTCCAGTTTTGGTTAAGCTTACCTTTTTTTATTTACCTCTGGCAGTTCACCACTTACCTTTGTACCCTTTCAAGCTGTTCATTTGACTTGAACTGCTTGAATTTCAATAAAAAAATGAAAAAATTGGGGTGTTCTAAAACTTTTGACCGGTAGTGTATATTTGGAAGATACAAATACATTGATTTAAACAATGAGACTCAACAATAACAGTTTTCTTTGTATGACAATGACATTTCTCATTTTTGTACACAATCACTTTTTTATTTTGAAAGTGCGGTACAGTGAGAATGATTTATACATATATACATACGATATTTTATTGCACAATTAAACTATTATACAATTTACACATTCTGGGTTCCTTTTGTGTACAATGAGATATTGTTTGAACAAAAAAAAAGGTAAGAATTGTTCCATTGTTCATCGTTATAAATTGATCATTTTATTTTGAATTTGACACAGGGGCCCCAGCAGGGGCCCCTGTGTAGAACCGCCACTAACTAGGAGACAGGAGCTGTGAAAAGCTTCTCGGTTTGACATGAGAATTAGCTTTTGTAAACACAGAGCAGTAAGTGTCAGGCTACCGACACCCTGGGCTCTTACATTCCCACATCTTCAGAGACACAAAGTTTGAATTAACAGCACAAGGATTATAATAGGATTTGAATATTTTAGACACAGATATTTTAGAGTTTAGACACATGACATGTGTTTGGCCGTGCTGGAGAAAGCTGTGCTTATTAAATTTTCAGCGCTTGTTTATATTCATATGAGGTCACTGTTGAATTATTGATTAGGGGAAAAGTGTGAGGTGGGCTTGTTCATCTATTTGTCACTGAAGGAAGGGTGTTTCCTGCTTAAACAGCAGCAGATGCCCATGTCTCCTCTCTCTCACTGTCTCCACGTCTTTCTCGGTTTGAGTCTCGCCGCGCTGGAGCCAAATGGAAAGTGACCCTTGGCAGGCAGAGCCATATTAAACACACTGGGTCACTGTCGGAGAAACATGTTGGCAGCTTTTTGCCAAAACGCACTTGGCAAGTTATTCAGACTGCATTTGCACTATTTTACAAAGTAGTTGTACAAGCTTTGGCAAAGTCACTGTGAGGTTCGCCCAGAGCCTCAGAGAGCGGGGGGAAAGCTGGGGAGTTTTTAGAGCGACAAAAATATCAGTTTTGACAAACGAGCCCAGGCGCCATTTTTTTAAAATACACCCTGGACACAGACACAAAGGGCATTGTTGGTGGAGGGATTTGACCGGCTCTCACGACTGCTACAGGAATGGTTTAACACTGTTACCGTAGCCAGGGAGCCCTTTTCTGGGCGGATAATTTTGTGTATGCTTGTATACCGCCATGTTGTGTGTGTGTGTGTGTGTGGGTTGGGGGGGGGCTAGAGCAGGATATGAGGAAACCTCTGAGCTGCTCACTGGATATTTGTTCGCATTAACTTGGATCGTTTAGTTTAAACACACACTGAGCTGGGTTCAGGTCCAGTTCGCGCTCTGGGTGCTTCTGCATGTGTGTGCACCTTTTTTACTGACATATTGGGACATACTTTTCTTGCATTTCACCAAAGTTGATTAAATTATTTTTTTTTCATAAGCAGTTACATGCAGTCTTGCATAATGAGCTTGTGATGGAGTCAATCGGTGGTTTCAGGCAGAACCAGATCCTGTTGAATCCCCAAACTGCCCACTCCCCTGTTTCCTCTGGCCGGGGCATGGCTGAGGCTTACCGTAGCTATAAGACAAACTCACTCACAAGAAGCCAATAAGGCATCGATGTCCTTCCAGAGATCCACAGATGGTCCTGTGTTAGACTGTTAGTGTGTCCAGATGGGTCAGATATGAGAACCGCGGCTCCCAGGTTGTTGTATATTTACTCACCGAGAAGAGACTCCAAGACTCATCCCTTGTTCATATTACTGGGAATTACTCCGGGTTATGAGGAGATTATGACAGATTTAGCACAGATTATGGACAAAAACCTGTCCTATTGTGTTTCATACAGCCCGCTGTGAACGGACTAGAACTTATTAACGTGCTATCCATGTCTCCTTCTTGTCTATTTACACAACCGCAGCTTACGAGATCTTTTTTCCCAGCATGCGGGGGATTTTGGGCTGTTTTTGTAGCTCGGACTCATAGTTCGCCAAAAGCGTTGGTGGCAGCTTTTTTACTTTTAGTGCAATGCCCCTACCACCAGTGAGCGGCTAAACAAACCCACTATGGCTGTGACTAGCTGTAGATGTTTTAAATATGGCCAGTAATTAAATTTACTGCTATCTACATTTCCAGATTTCCTGATCCAATTTGCTTCTCTTCCCCTTGTTTATTTTTTATAAAAAGCTGTTAGTGTAGATCAGGGATGGGCAACTTAAATGCTGGAGGGGGCCACAATTTTCCCATCGACACTACCACAGGGCCTCATATAGGACCGTGCACTTAAACAGATATGATGAAACTGCAATTTTAAATATGTTTACAGTGCAGTAACTTAACATATTTCATGCTCAAATGCATGTTTAACAGTATAAATAGGAATACAAAAGGTTTGAAGCAAATAAAAAATAACCACTTACTGTGATTTATTTTTTTAGTGCAAGTACAGCAGACCAATATTAGGCAAGGCAAGGCAAGTTTGTATAGCACAATTCAACACAAGGTAATTCAAAGTGCTTTACATACACATTAAAAACAGCAGGACACAATTGAACACAGTAAAAACAGTCAATTAAAACAGGGAAATAGAAATAAAAATATAAATAGGATAAAATAAGATACAGCAGGATAAAAAAAAGAGATAAAATAATAAAAGTGCACAAGTCAAACATTGTGTAGTTAAAAAGTAAGGGCAGTAGAGTACAGCAGATAAGTGTTAAAGTTAAGAGTACGCTGCAGTAAACAAGTAATTGCAAGTAATTTTGTGCATTTTTCCACTGCATTTTGCTCAAATGCATGTAGTTGTACTGATGGCCACTTCAAGTGCGTGCCGTAGGTGGCCCCCGGGCTTCCAGTTGCCCATCCCTGGTGTAGATAGTCAGTGTAGTCAGTTTAGAGGTTTGTGAATGCACTGGTGGCAGCTGCTGGTGGTTTGCATGTTTTCCTGTCTGGGTGGAGTGATTGGCGTCCTCTGTTCACCTGTTCTATCCCAGCAATTGACTCCCCGAAATAAATGTTGCGAATTAGCCCATGATGCGACCTCGCCGCATTCGCTGCTGACCCCATCCATCTTCATTATGATTCAATTATTGGCTAAAATTGTAATTGCCAAGCCTCTCAGTCCGGCGTGAGAAATCCTGGCGCGTTGACCGCGTCCCAGCTCGGGCCATGAATCACCGATCTGCCCTCCTCGCTCGACCGCTGCCAGTCCACCCTGAGCCCACCGAGGGTAGAGTGGAAAGGTTAAAGGGGGCCAGGCGGTGAGGGAGGGAGGGAAGGAGGGGTCGTGGCTCCGGTGAGAAGTGCTACCAGACTCCACTCCCACAACGCTGAGCTGGAATCTCTGTCGGCCACGCTTAGAATCATGGAAAAACATGATAGACAATTAATCATGGCCAATGAGGTGGAACCAGCTTGTTTGAGAGTGAACTGACGGCGATTATTGATGTGTTGTGTGAGCAGGAGAGTGGACATTTGTGGTAAAACTATGTGATTCTCTCTGCATGGAAGCGGTTGACCGCTGACATCATGAAGTGTCTGCTGTGATTCTCTCCACTCTGCTCCTTGGTTACAACACACAGAAACACAAAACACAGTAATATCTAATAGAGTTAGAGCTGATTATTTTTGTCTGACATTGAACATCTCGTCTTACCATGTGACCTACAGTTACACCATGCGGATCCCGTTGTCTGTTATCATTCGTCTGCTCAGCTCCTTTTACAGAAGGGAGAGTCTCAGCGAAGAAGCAATATTTATCATTCAAGGGTCATGTAAGGATTTGAAATTATGTAGTGAACTCTGAATGTTGTGTCGTTCTGTGGCTGTACAGAACGTCTGTGGCTTTTCTCACTACACTTTGCAAATGATGTTGCATATTTAGTATTATACTTTGACAAGCCAGAATGAGCATGCATGCATGTTCATGCATTTACACACACAAGCTTCCAAACGATTGACCTCAAAGCTACAATTCAGCCTCCTAGGGCTAAAACTGTGGCCGCCAAAAGGTGGGAAAATTTTTTGTGGACCAGCTGTGTGACAGAGCGAGCTACAGAACTGCTACTTGCAGATAAAATCTACTCTCTTCTGGGTCCAGTGACGTCTCCTGTACGGCTGTATGACAAATGCTGATAACGCTTTATATTAAGGTCCTTGTAATAACCATTAATTAACAAGTAATAAGGCCCTTGTAAGTCCTTGCAAGATGCTTATTAACATTATTGTGTGTTTATAAGCTTATATAAGTGTTAATAATGGCATTACAAACACCCATAACCCACCCATTATGTCTTTGCCATGCCTTTATTAATCTTATTTTGTTTGCTTATTGACATTAAAATATACTTTATTGCTCATCTATTATAAGTTAACTATAAGTTAACTATGCTTTTTGCAACTACCGGATCTAAAGCGAGAACAATGCCTTATTACTTGTTAATTAATGGTTATTAAGCACCTTATTCTAAAGCGTTACCCAAATGCTTTATGAGTTATGAAAGGGGCGGGGTTAATACATGCACTGAAACAGGAACTCTCTGGCCAGTGATGCCTTCCACAAGTGTCTAAAACAAATTGTTAAATAAAAAAGAGTGTGGCTAAAGGATAGGGGGCGGGGCTAACCATAGCTACTAAAAGATAAACTCTGCTTAATGCAACGATGCCTCCCACAAGAGTCTACGACAAATGGCTTGGCTACTTGGCTGTGTTTTAGGCCACTCCCACTGCCACGCCCCTTTTTTGACAGTTATTCAGTTGTCCTTCTGCTCATGATCAATCGTTTCACAAAATCTTGTGCATGTCTTTGAATCCATTTGGAAGTTATGCACCTTTTTGCAATAGTCCACCCCGTTTTGTCACGCCATCTTTTGGCCAAATAGGATGAACACAAACACTTATTTTCAGAAACATATGAATGAATGAATGAATGCTTTATTTCGGTTACAAAAAACAAAGACAACTAAATAAAATCATGTTTTTACAAAAGAATCCATCAGACAGCAACTGAAAAAGGAATAGGCTGAAGCCCCAAGGCTTATTTTTACCTCTCCTATACTATCTACATACACTATATACATTACATTTTTAATAATAATTCACATTGTTACAAAACACATGATACCTTAAACTGAAAAATCAAATTCAATCAAATTTCATTGTAACCCTTGATAATTTTGGACTTTAAAGTCTTCTTGAAAACTAACATAGAATTACACATCTTTATTTCATCATTTAGTCCATTCCATAATTTTACACCCAAAACTGACACACATCTTTACTTAAGATTAGTTGTTAATTAGTTCTCTACATAATTGACCTCCATCCCAAATATCAGCCTCTGTGAAAGCTGTGGTTGCCAGAGGTTGGGGACATTTTCTTTGACCAACCGACTATCCTGTTGATCTGCTGATCGTGCCGAACAGTTAGAAAACTCACAGCAACTTTAGTCCCTAGTGCAGGGGTGGTCAACCTGTGGCTCCAGAGCCTCATGTGGCTCTTTAGGCTGCCTGCAGAGGCTCCCCGTGGCTGAGACAAAAAAATGATATCTATTTTTTTACATTCCATTTTTTTTTATCAATGGTGAAGACCAAAAACTATTTGTATTCTTCAATTATAAAATTGTATAGCCTTTTTACAGCATATTAAAAAAAGTTTTGACATTTAAGTCAACTAAAATGTGCTTCATAGCTTACGAAAGTCTCCGGCCCGGCGCTTTAACCTTTACGTTTTGCCAACTTTGAATTTAGTTTTGAGTTCCCCTAGATAGACTAGTTTTCAAAATTATATTAATAAATGCTCAACATGACTATTAATAATGCTGATAGGCTAATTTAGACTTTTAGGTTTGCGGCTCTTTCTCTTCTTTTTTTTTTGCCAACAGTGGCTCTTTAGTTAGTAATAGTTGCCCACCCCTGCCCGAGTGTGTCTCAAGCTCCAACACCACATTCGATGATTCCCAATAGTCAATAGAGTCTTTCATTAGCTCCTCCCTGCCTCTTAAATGCCTAGGTTTTTAGAGCCCCACACCTCCACTTCTTTACATAGGATTTTGAAGTCAGGAGCCCCAACTCTGTTTGATTGGGATACTATTTCACATTTTGGCAAAGGATCCTACTAAGCCACAAAGGATATTATGCAGCAGGTTTTTGCTGCTTCGTCGCACTCATCCTCCAATTAAACTGAACTCCATGTTTTAAATTAGTGGAGTGCACCTTTAAAAGAGGTGTAACTTATAAACTGACAACTGAATATAATTCCTTGTGGTGGGCTTGCAGGTTGTGTTATTCACTGATGTTCTCAGTAAAGTTCCTAAAACTTTTGGCAAGTTAAACTGAAATAATCTCCATGGTTTGATAACACAATAACAAAATATGCATTTTTCTGGATTGGTTGAACTGACCCTTTCTTAGGCCCCGTTTACACGAGGACGCTCGCGGGGAAAAACGACAAAATATTTTATCGGAAGTGCCTTTCGTTTAGACGGTGACGGCGTTTTGGGGGCTTAAAGACGCAAAAATCTGAAACCACCTTCCAAAGTGGAAAAGTTAAATACGCTCCACCGTAGCGTGTCCGTCTACACTGACAAGACACAAAACTCTGCTCAGATCTGCTCACGTCACGTATGTGTTTACGTCACATACATGCTCCAGTACAGGAAAATAAACAAACGTGGGATTATTTCCATGCGTCGGACCTTCAAGCTGCTCTGGCAGCTCTAATAAACTTACAGCAGTCTTTCCACCAAATGTACAGGATATGTAGAGATAGTATTAGTGAACAGAGAAGGATCTGTAATTACCTCTATCACATTTTGGATGCAGCAATTCGTCGGAGGCGAGCCAGACGGCTGTGAACGAGACCTGGGAGATCTAGTGATGGTGGAGAACTTTGTGGAAGGAGTAGCTGATGAAAATGTGTGGCGTGAAAACTTCTGCATACCCAAAGATGCTTTTATCGCTTTAAGTGATGCCGCCTGGCTGCATACAATCGAATTTCACACACTTTTGCGTCACCGTATGCACGCAGATTTCCTCCCAAAAATGCTCGTCTAAACGAGGAATAAAAAGTGAAGACGCGACGCCACTTTTGCGTCTTCTGTTCAGACCGTCCTTGTGTAAACGTAGCCTTAATCTCCAGAATATTTCTCCTCTAAAATGTCGGAAAACAATGAAAATACCCGTCAGAACTTCGCTGAGATTTGGTGTTAGTTGCCTCGTCTGATATCAAACACTTCTTGGCTTTCTGGGACAAAATAAATACAATTTTACTCATAACTGCTCGCCCCTCACATCTCCCATCTGCTGTCATCCCCAATAGTCTTTTATCAATGTACATGCTGGCTAAGTGAAGACAGATATAGATGTGTGTGTATGTGAAGTGGGAGACAGAGAACCACTGTTTCTGACGTCGTACACAATAGCAATACTGAGTCACTGAGTGTGTGTGTGTGTGTGTTACGCTAGTGCGACGTTGAGTGGCGTGTAGAAGCCTCCAGCAGAATCCCGAGTGCTGAAAGGAGACCAGTGAATTGTGACGGGTTTGCAACTCATCTCTAACTGAGAGTCTTGTGTCTGTCTGTCTGAATATTAGCACCTCTCTGTCGGCTCTGTACACTCCACTTTGCCTCAGACAGAACTGATGACAAGCTGCCTGCAGCAAAGCATGCCGACACACATTCTACAATTACCTGAGAGCACACAAACATCTCTGGCTGTCTTTGTTTCACAGCGTCAGATATCCACTGGACACTGTGCTGTTTGAGTCTGTTGTGTATTGTATGTGGTTGCTTTTTATGTTATTTTTGAAAAGCTTTTTGCTGTTGTGACGAGCCCCGTGAAAGTGAAAACCAACAAACCAGATATGAACAAACCATCAGTGTTGACACACACATTTTGACTCTTCATTTTTTATTTTTTATTTTTTGAACAATTTATGTATTGAAATTTTCAAACAAAGTACCACATTTCAGAGTCGGTACAATTAACATTAGTCAAGTCAAACTTTATTTATAGAGCACATTTAAAACAACCAGGGTTGACCAAAGTGCTGTACAGATATCACAGTTGGAGGAAATACGGTAAAAACTAAAATACATAAACACAGTAGAAGACAATAGAATAAAATAAATTAAAATATAATAAAATAAATTAAAATTTAAAAAAATTAATAAAATTTTGTATTTTCAAAATACAAATACATTAGGTATTAAACCCCCCTTCCCTCCCCATGGACAAGAGTGGGAAGAAGAAGGATAATAGTAATAATTATAATAATTAAAAAAAAGAAAAAAGAAAGTACAGAAAAAAGTAAATAAATAAAAAAATTATAGCAACGACAATTCTAATAATAAAAATAATAAAGATGAGGAAAAGATAAATAAATAAACAAAAAATATTATAACAATGAAACAAATTAAGTTACAAAAAACAGTAAAAACCCATACTCACATCCGTAAAATAAAACAGGACGTACAGAGGTTGGTACAGGAGATAGAAATAACAGCAGGAGGCCTTGATGAGGTTATATCATTCTCACACATAATGTTACATTACACCTAACCTTTTAGGCTATTTACTCAAACATTGAGTGAATTCCAGAATCAATTCTAACCATGAACGTCACCTATAGGAGCAGCTCTATTATGTAAAAAGGTTACAAATCCTCCCCAACATTTATCAAAGACTGATGTTTTTTCCTAAGATTAAACATGATATTTTCTAACTCTTCACATTTTCTGACTCTTCATATTTTGACGCAGTGTCTAAGCAGTACACATCGCATCACTATGACGACCAGTAAAATGACACGTCTGTTCACTTGTGTTGTCGTGTCTGTCAAACGATTGGTGCTGATGCTCGGCTGTCAGGTGCTGATTTATGAGTCATATTTTCTGAGAAGTCCGTTTGGATACCTCTGAAGTAGACTTTATAAATGATCATCTGAAGGCTCTTCAGGTAGAGAGACATTTCATCTGTACCTCCGTTCCAATCATGTTTTCAAGACAATATGTCAGAAACATTCTTAAAGATGCTTAACTATGATTGATCAGGCGATGATTTATTGCTCTTTGCTAGTTTCTTGAATGCATTTGCAAATACCAGTTTCCAGTTGGTGCTTGTGACAACTTATTATGAAGCAATAACTCTGAGAATCCTCATCATCCTCACTGCAGGTCTGCATGTTATACAAGGTTCAATTGAAGAGTTATAGTCTCATTTTAGACTGTGATTGTAAGGGACCGTATGCATAAAGCGTGTTATAATATTTTCTTTAAAAATCCTACTCATAGTTTAGCCTAGATCCTGGTTAAGATATTCACAAAAAGATTCTCATGAAAAGGTGAAAAACTGTTAAAAGAAGGGAGGAGGACTTCTAATAGGCTTAACCCTTTATCAGGCAAGGAACTATATTTGGTAACTTCAGGTAATATTTCAAGAAAAAGAGTTGCAAATTTACTAGAATAAAGTGGCAAATCTACAAGAAAAAAGTCACAGATTTAAGATATTTAAAGTGGCAAATCTGCGGGGAAAAAGTCACAGATTTACGAGAAAAAAGTGGGAAAAAAACCACTTTTTTCTCCCAGATTCACCACTTTAACCCTTAATAGGGCACTCATTGAAATACTTGGAAATTCCAAATTTCAACCCTAGAGAATATTGGAGGATATTACATACTGCCAGAATGTGTAAAAAAAAACATACGAAAATAATATTTGGAGAATAAAGTTTACGAGATTAAAGCGGCAAATCTACGAGAACATTTTTTGAAGATTTATGAGATTTAAAGTGGTGAATCTGGGGGGGGGGAAAGCTGCTTTTTTCCCACTTTTTTCTCGTGAATTTGCAACTTTTTTCACGCAGATTTGCCACTTTAAATCTGCGACTTTAAATCTACGACTTTTTTTCTTGTAGATTTGCCACTTTAATCTAGCAAATTTGCTACTTTTTTCTCAAAATATTACCTAAAGTTACCAAATATAGTTCTTTGCCTGATAAAGGGTTAAGGCTTTCTTGAGCAGGAGAAAGGAGGAGAACATTTTGGAAAGGTATAATAGGAGAAATATCAGCAAACAACTAATTACTGTGAGTTTATGAAATGCTATATATTAGATCGTGCATAGATGAGAGATGTGCTCATATAACTTACCCAACATAATTAGACTATGACATAGTTTCGACCCCATCAAAATCAAATTAAGTACGATAGTTACCAGCAAGGTAATACACAGTGCAAATAGGCCTGTGTTTTCAAACATTTTGTGGGATACTTTAAAAGTATGAAACTTTAAGTCTTAGTGAGCTTTATGAAAACAGCCCCAGAGGCCCGAATAGTAACGACTAATAAATACATTTCACAAGAGAGAAGCAAAGACTCCAAACATAATTGTATTTTGTGTATCACAATTTAGTTTTCTTCAAATTTTTGTCATATTTTGTAATCTCACAACCCACAAAAGCCCCCTGTCGGGGTCACAGCCTCCAGGTTGTCCAACCTTCTCTAAACTATTTAACTGTTGTTTGTCATATTCTTCCTTCATGGCAGATCATATCTGAATGTTATGAGCAGCTTGACGATATGTATGTAATGTATACAGTATTATGTCATCATGACATCTATTTCTTATTTATCAGGGTGATTGTGATACCTTTCCATTGGAGCAATAAAGACCTCTCCAGTACTTGTTGTACAGTGATATAGAACAAAAACGTACTATTATATAAGTATACAAACTTTGGTAACGCTTTATAATAAGGTCCTTAATAACCATTAATTAACAAGTAATAAGGCATTGTTCTCGCTTTAGATCCGGTAGTTGCAAAAAGCATAGTTAACTTATAATAGATGAGCAATAAAGTATATTTTACATCAATAAGCAAACAAAATAAGATTAATAAAGGCATGGCAAAGACATAATGGGTGGGTCATGGGTGTTTGTAATGCCATTCTTAACACTTTTATAAGCTTATAAACACACAATAATGTTAATAAGCATCTTGTAAGGACTTACAAGGGCCTTATTACTTGTTAATTAATGGTTATTACAAGGACCTTAATATAAAGCGTTACCCAAACTGTATTTCTCCCCTCTGAAGGACTATGACTACGACAACGTGCACAGTATGTTTTAGAGTGACGATAACATCCATAACAGGATCTTTGTGGTTACTAGCCTCACGCATGACACACGTATGAAGTGTGTAGGGTGTGTTTGTTGCTCCCCTGTGCCTGCAGAGATCATGAATCATCGCCGTTTGATGGATTTTGGAGTGCGAGCGCCTGAGAATGTGCGTTAGCGTGTGTGTGTGTAACACAAACCACCATCTGTCGTCTCTCTGTTACTCTTTTTCTGCGTACGACCCCATTCCAGACCGTCTCCGGAGTCTTCTGTCTGTCCTGCAGTCTGAGGTGAAGACGTGTGCGTTAGTGTCAGAGACAAACATCACTGACGTCTGCCATTTGTTGCCCGCTTTGTCCTCACCGTGAAATTCCGGCTCCTGCAGGAGAGTTTTAGGGTTACTGTGAGACTCCTGGGTCAGAGGTGACACACGTTTCAGAAGGGACAGTAGTTTGTTTGGCCGACTCTCACCTCGTATGTCAGAGGAGGAGGAGGAGGAGTCAGTGGCCCTCACTTATCAAACGAGCGTACGACAGAAAGTGAGCTTAAAGTGGCCGTACGATCATTTCTACAAGGCTCGGCATTTATCAGTTTGGCTGTGAGCGGAGGGTACGATCAGATCTCACATCTGCTCTCAGCTGCAGTCAGCCGGAATTGTTCTTAGACTATTGTATCGATGCCTGGAGCTGATTAAACTCTGTGGTGTTTTGTTTTTTGATGGTGACAAACCAAAGCATGTTTAGGCTACATCATTTATCATTAAACCATCATTTACACCGGAGCATCAGTGTCTCCTTTACCAGCGGTTCTGCCCGAATAGAAACATTTCTGACTGGAAGAATTCTGACTAAATGTAAAGAAGTGAATAATATCTCTCCATCATCATATTAATAATAATAATAGCATATTATATAGGCTATATATATATAGGCTTTATATATCACGATGTAGAAATGAAATATTCCAACCTCCGTTTGTTGTGTTGCAGCTGTTGGACGTCAGTGTTTCACTTTTTGCCTCTGAGAAATTCCTCTTCTTTTGGAATTAAAACGTACTTTAAAACATTGTTTACCTCCTGATTGCAACCAAAAAGCTGTGAAAACTTTTAAATCTGTGCTCCGAATGTAAAATATTCACAGAACGTGTTTGAATATATAACTATAAGTACCTTTGTTTCATAAACCTCCGTTGCTGCGTATTTCTATATAATGTCTATTTCGCTCCTGTTGTTATTTTTAACGCTAATAAAGGTGAGTTTAGGGGAAAAATCCTCTTTTTGGCCATACTGCATCCTTCGGTGTCTTAAACTCTCAAGGAGAGCCTTCTGAATCGGGTATATATTATATTATATTTATTAGGGCGTGGTATTTAAATGACGCTTGTTTCGAGCCGCCACATTTATCAACAGCCGATCATTTTCAAGCTTTGATTGGCGAGATAGGAGTGTTTGATAAATCACACTTGAACCCTGTCAGAAGATGAAATATACTCCTCCCACCTGTCTTCTGGGAGGTAAGGGTCGGGTTTTTTGAACTGATGTAGTTTTGTTTTTGTTTAGCCACATGCTAAACAAATGCATAGACTAGAAAATGTTACCTTTCAAATAAGCATAATTTCCTTTTAGTCTAATCCTCCTAACCCTAACTTTCCCAGGCAAATGGGTTTTAAGATGTTAATGTTCCAACGGATAAACATTTTAGTTTGTAAATAAAAACACAGCGTCCCATTTTCGTTTGAATCGCTGTACATGAGGAGACTGTAAGTCACCTAAGTTCTAACAAAATAAAGTCTGAAACATGAAATATTTTACTTCTGATTTGAGACATTTACAGTGACTGCATGGCTTGAGACGTAACCAAAGAGACTGGCAGGCCTGACCCCGAGTCTCCACAACATGCTCCAAACTAACAGGAGTCATTTATCCTGCAGCCATCACTCTTTATCCTCGCACCAGAAGAAATCAACTGGCAGCATAACTTCCCAGGGCCAGCCTCCCGTATCAAATGGTTCGGCTCGTTGCATTAACTTTGCAGATGTAATTCTGCTTGGCAACTCTTTGTAACGGGGCCAAACAGAAAGAACAAGAACCCAACACATCCAGGCATCCAGGAGGGAGAATGACACCGTCTGTTACGTGATTTTTCACAGCTTGTCAGGGACAGGTGTGTGTGTCTGTCGGTGTGTGAGAGTGATGTTACCAGCAGGATCTTTGGTTAGGGGTCGGGGTCGTAAATCAGACCAGTTAATCTCCGTAGCGATGGAGTTGGCTCCAGGGTCGCGAGGCTGGTATCAACCTCCAAGAGTAATGTTTCTCCACACCGGGCACTGACTAACCTGCCGGCATTCCCACACACACACACACACTCACACACACACACACACGTAGCAGGCCATGCAGAATCTAATGCGACATGTTTTATGAGACGGGGCCAGGGAGGGAATGCCTCGCACAGGTGGGAGAGAAAAGAGATAGCGGTCTTCTTGAATTCACTCCTTTTTAACAAGTTTGAGGATTAATGGGTGGGCAGGTCCGGCAGAGATGAGGCATAATGGATTGGTAATATGTAATGTCATTGCTCTTTTGAAGTATCCTCCTCGGCACATGCCACGGGTCTGAAATAGGAGGGATATTTCACGTCTGTGATTTTAGCCGTCCACCGAGCGGTGATTTGTGCTCGTGTCTGGTCAGATCGTGTTTGGAGGGATTCTCACAGCTCGTGTAAATCATCTGCAGCTCTCCTCCTTAAAATGGAACAACATACCATTCTCTATCTTTTGTCAATTTGTCTCTCTGACCTCCCTCTCTTCCTCGCGCCTGCTCTTCTCTCTTGTATTGTCCATCTCAGTCTTACCCTTGTTGGGCTGTCGTTTCGTTCCCGTCCCGTCTGTCAGCGCGCCCTCCTCGCCAAGCAGTCGTCTGTCGATGCCGAGGCCCCAAACTCACTGACAGACAGAGAGAGCATGAAGGCGGCTCTGTCGCAGAACTCAGTGGTGCACAGTGGCTCCGGCTCCCACACCGCTCCTCACACACCCGCCTGAGGCTGGATCTTGCTTCTTCGTCAAGGTGCTCCGGTGGTCAAACCGAAGCTCTTTGTAGGTGGAGCCTCAATTTGACGCTCGTACCACTCTTCCCCGTGTCCACATCCAATAAATCCACAGAGACCAGCCGGTTAACTTGAATGTTTACTCAGAAAAATGCAGGAAAAATACAAAATATAAAATGTCACAAAATGAAAATAAAAATCGCGTCCTATACACGAAATTATAAAGTAGTGGAGAGAGAGAGAGGTCAAAAAACTATAGGGCTCCACTCCCCGCTTGTCCTGACTGGCCACAAATCACATTACCTACCAAATTACCATTACCAAACACTCGCAAGAATGACATATTAAAGGTACAGTCTTCACAAAACAAAAATATATCTATCCACCTATATTGTAAATATCAAAACATGTACATATTGTAAATATTATCATTATTATTTCTTATGAACTTCAATTATTCTGTTAACAACAAAAAACTGCATTTAGGCTCCTACACTCTTGATTCTTCTTCATGGACATGAAACCGTAAACTGCCTTAATTTCACTTTCCAAAACAGTGACATCAAAAAGACTAGAAAGGGTTTTTAGGCAAATTACAAATTATAGACGTCTCTACATACTGACAGGAAGATTATAGCTGTGAAGTCTTTACTTACCTTTAATGTTTTCCATTAAAAACAAATGTGTCGAAGGACGAACTCATCAGAATAAGAAATATGTGTCTGAAAGCCCAGTTTGAGTAAGATCTAAATTCTTTGACTTATCAGACAATAAAAGACACCAAAGAGGTTTATAATAATATAAATCACAAGGATCACAAGAAAATATTACTCCTGTCACCATTAATTAAAAAACTTATCCGCTAAGAATCATCACTTGCATGCAGCACGTTTACAACACAATATGTTACAGAAAGCCAGGTTTATGTTTTTTAATGCCTTTTTCATACAGTGCTAATGTCGGTCCAAACTTCTTAGTCTTAGTCTAGAACAAGGATACTCAACTTGCTTCTCCACTTGACAGGAGGCCAGGGGCCAGATAATCAACAAACCCAAATTAAAAGTTTAAATGAATAAACATTAAAAGCCCTATATCTTTCTGTAAGATTATTTGTTTTCAAATTAATTGAATTATCAATGTATTAACTAAATTAACGCTGACACTACTGCAGGCCTCTATGACATGCATCAGATATTTTACAGTATTTAATTACTGCAACTGTATTTTACTTGTAAATGCTTGGGCAACATTTAAAAGAGTTTATACAACGTTAAATGTAGCTGAAACCTCTTTCGTCATGCAATCAATCAAATGTTGAAATGATTTATGATGAATGAATTCCACATAATTAGCATATTTAAACACTGTTAGTGTAAAATGCACATAAAAATACACACATACTAATAATCAAATCCAATTTTGATGCTTTTTAAATGTGCTCTGGCACATTATTTACATTTACAGTACAAATAAAAATTCCCATTGTGAGTGAATTAGAAAATGGTCAGACCTGGGACTGTTTTGCAGGCCACATTTGGCTCATTGGCCATAAATTAAGTATCACTGCTCTAGCTTCACTATAAAGAAGACTGTCACTTTAATTTACTCTGTGTTGTCTTCTCTCAACAGTCTCTGCTGGCATCAGACACATCGTGCTGCCTGTCAAACATTTGCAGCATTACTTTAAACACAACACAAAAAAAGCACAAAAAGTAGATATAGTTCCAGAAAAAACTATCGTGTCCATTTTAATATATCGGTAACACTTTACAATAACCATCTAAGTGATTTATAGATTGGTGGTTTATAGATGGTTTATAAACCAATTATTATTAACCATTTACAAAATTATATACATATTTAATCTTTAAATGGTTTCAAGCAATCTCTTAAAGGTATAAGAATCATTTTGAAATCATTTACATGCTAAATATGGTGTTAAAAATGTTATAATGTGTGTAAAGGTATTAATAAACTAATAATTATGTTTGTTTATGGTAAAGTAATCTATTTGGCATTTATAAATTATAGTTCAACATTATTACATTTTCTATTCACCATTCTAAATGGCCTATATATGGTTTATAAATGATGATTAAACATTAATAAACTATCTGTTTACCATCTATAAATGATGGTTATTGTAAAGTGTTACCAATATATCAAATGATTAGTCGATATAGTAATTATTATGACAGGCCTAGGTCTGTGCAGCCTACCTAAAACCCTGACTCAGACACATTAGGATTTAGTTGTTGTACCAACTGTAAAGTTCTTTTTTCTCTGTCCATTGTGTTCCCCCACTACCCTTATTCTGTGGTTCTTTCCGCCCTCTCCCTGTCTCCTTCAGACTATATTTATGTGCATCCCCCTTCTCCACTCTGTGATGGATTTAGTGTTGCCATGCTCAATTTCACCGACTGGCTCGTCCCCGCAGCTCAGACCCCTTCTTTATGGCCCCGCTTCACCGGTGTGGTGCGCTGCTGAACGGGCTCCTCCTGAAACACGGGCCTGAGAGAAGAAAGGGCCTGCTGTGTGAGCAGGAAGCCTGGAAGAGGTGGAGCAGAGGCGAGGGGAGGGGAGGGGAGGGGAGGAGAGCAACCTGGGTGTTCCGTGAGAGTGGACCTCTCGGCTGTTATGCTTTCTAATTCCCCTCAGCGCAGCACAGCAGGGGGGAATGGAGAAGAGAAGGAGCATAAGGGGGCGGAGGATGATGACGGTGAGGGATTCATGTTTTCACACCAAAGGCAAGCAGGCGGGTGGGCTGAGGGAGCGTCTATGTGTATGCTATATCTGAGTCTGTCCATGGTTTTATGTCTCTT
>NC_081525.1:7017376-7052376 GCF_030273125.1 Centropristis striata | reverse complement strand
CTAGGTGTGGCCCTGCCCCCCCCCCCCCCCACCCCGGCCTTTACCCCGTGACTCTACCTCCCTGATGGTCACTACACTACTGAGCTACAAACACCCCATCATCTGGTTCTGCTTGCCCATCCCGCACCCTCCCCAAGGCCACAGGAAATAGCTGGAGAGTTTGTGGGCCTGTTTCCCTCGGGGTGGAATTAACAGGTGCACCAGTGTTTGTTTCAACTTTCCATTACCACTGGATAATGGTAATAATAAACATGGCGAGGCCAGGTGGGACACCGGCTCACTTTGCTTTCTCAGGTTCCGCTTGTTTCTCATCTCTCTACTCATTTCATCCATTAAGTATCTCAATGAGGGACTAAACTGTACTCTTCCTGAAAAAATACACTGTAAACTGAGAAGAAAAACTGCTATCGCACACAGTTTGAGGTCACTTCCACCCATGTTAATTGTTCTTTTTTGCTTGATAGACCCATCAGTCTGAAACATTTTATTTAGTTGTTCCTCCTGCTGCAAGAATGCACTGATTACATTGAACAGTAAATGAGGAGTAGGGGTGTGCCATATTGTATAGTTCATGATTATACCGATATTTATTTTATTTTATTTATGAGTAAAAAAATGCATATCATGATATTGGCAACATTCCTACTTCTTGACATAGTGGCGTAAGGGTTTCCTATTAATTTCCTAGACTGTGACGGCCCCCTATAGTCTCACATTTCTAGCTGAAAGCATATCTACACTATTCTTAATATAAAGTTATTTCGCGTTGTGTCTCGTGTCTATGCTGACTGTCAGTCAGTCACAATCCTGACCCCCATCTCTCCATCCTCCTGATTTTTATTTTGTTGAATGTTTTGTATTTATTTATACAGACTAAGAAAATCCTATTTTCTATATATTTTTTGGTATTTGTACTATCGTCAAGAATATCATTATCACAAAAATACCCTGAAATAGTCACATTTTAGGGCTATATCGCCCACCCCTAATGAGGAGCTCTTATCGTAGAAGCTCAAAAAAAATGCTTCCAGTAGAAAGACGTGAATAATTAATGGGAAATGAGATGTGCCAGATTCCCTTTAAGTAAGTAAAAAGAGAATAATTACACTATATTACATAGTGTATTAAACTTATATTCTGAATAGGATAATATAATCAAAATTTGATATAGGTTGTGTGAACAGCATTCTTTGTTTGTAAACATAGCATATTCCATTTAAGACATGTGGGATATGTCGTTATTATTCAGTTTTTCTGACATTCAATGTTTAGCTTTTTTTAAATATTTGTCTCAGTTTAACCCATTGAAGCCTGGACAGCGGATACGTCGTTTTTTAGTATTTGTATAAGCTCTCAAATACTTTTAGAATTTCATTTCTATCTGCTACAGAGGTTGAAAAATCTATTATTTAGTAGAAGCGTTGACACTTCTGTTGAATTTCCAGAAAAACTTCAGGTTTTAGGGGCTTATTTTAAAATCGCCCAGAGGTTTTACAGGCGTTTCAGGCCTCAATGGGTTAAGGTTTGTACTGTCCTTATGTGCTTACAAGGAGTTCTGTGCATTGTTCACAAACCATAGACTATATATTTAGATGACACAAACCAACAAGCCAACAGTTTACAAGGCTGAGGTAGATATGCATGCCCAAAGGAAAGCCCACATTTTTGGTTTCTTTATTAAAATTATGAAACACTTATATAATAAGTGTAAGTATAATAATAATAACTTAAATAATATCAACAGTTGGATGTGCACCAATATTACAACACCAACCTTTCTAGAAGGTGGTTGAAGAAATGAACGATGCTTCACATAAAGGCAAAAAAACCCAGATATCACAGATAATTTATATCAAATCACTTTTAAATCTTCACAGGATTTACTTTTTTTTAGCCATAATAACTGATAGATTGCCACATTAAACGGCTGAAAACACGAATCCCAGATTTATTGTGCCTCTGAGCGTTTAGCTGGTGTTTTCCATGATGCAGATGTTGCCTGAGGTGCTGCTGGGTGGCAAACCACAGAGCTGTAAGACGATAGCTCTGTTTGCATCCAAGAGCTGTTGGTGAGCTCAGACGTTTCAGTTCGCCGAAGCCCCTCGCTCTTCTAATTGGCAGCCATTTTCCTCAGCTGCCATTATAGCAGGTAGATCTGCCATCTTGTTCTCATGTTACCTGGGATCCCCCTTAAGTGAGTCATCAGATTGGGTAATAGCGAGAGAGAGGCAGTTTAATGGTGTACAGGGTCATGTTGGAGGGTCGAAGGTAGGAGGTCAAATGTTGCCATAATCCCAGGCTCCAGGTTCAACCCATAAATAAGAGCTCAGCAGCTGGGAGGGAGGAGGGAGGGGGGGGGGTAATTGATTTGGTGGGAGGCAGCATATTTCACCTGAAGAGGAAACGGAGCTGACAACCATCCAACAAGTTTATAACCATTGTTGGATTAGCACCTCTGGTGTGGGAGTTGTAGAGACGCCGTAATATGGTAGAATTTTAAAGATTAGTGATGTTAGGAGGAATAAAATGATCCCAGAAGAGAAGCTACTGGGGGGTTCTGTCTCTCTGTCTTAAAGATGTAATGTTTTTTGCTTGCAATCTGGAGCACCAGGTGCTGATTGTCTGCAGGAGTAGAGTTTATTGATTGCGCTCCATTTCATTTTATGTTGGCTAATATTCTTTTGCGAGAGGTAACATGAGACTCGCTGGGAAAATGTACAGATGAGGTAGACTGCAAGAACAAAGGAGAGTAAAAGAAAAGGAAGAATAGAAAAAGAAACTTTAGGGCAACAGCGGAAAAGTTTACAGGAAATAACGAAAGCAAGGCAATCTGTAAAGAGTGTGTGTGTGTTTCTGTGTGTGTGTGTGTTTTCCTGTGTGTGTGTGTGTTTTTCTCTGTGTGTGTGTGTGTGTGTGTTTTTCTCTGTGTGTGTGTGTTTTTCTGTGTGCGTGTGTGTGTGTGTGTGTGTGTGTGTGTGTGTGTTTCTGTGTGTGTGTGTGTGTGTTTCTGTGTGTGTCTCTGTGTGTGTGTCTCTGTGTGTGTGTGTGTGTGTGTGTGTGTGTGTGTGTGTGTGTGTGTGTGTTCTGTGTGTGTGTGTGTTTCTGTGTGTGTGTGTTTCTGTGTGTGTCTCTGTGTGTGTGTGTGTGTGTGTGTGTGTGTGTGTGTGTGTGTGTGTCTCTCTGTGTGTGTGTGTGTGTACCTTCACTGCAGCCCGCTCCCTCTGGACGAACATGTCTGTGATTAGACAGTTTATGTTTCATTGGCTTTTATTGCCTTGCACTACATTCATCACACAACATGATCCAATCTCAGCGCTCGCTCTCGGACAACAAATGACGCGCTGATAAGGTCACATTCTTGCACATGTTTTCATTGATAAACATGTTTTGATTGGCAGAACAATCTCACAGACAGACTGAGAGCTGCAGGATATCAGGAGCGAGCAAGCGAGTGACTGTTTCCTGTATAGACAGGAAGTAAGGGCTTTTATGAGGGCAGTGCATTGATTTCCTAGCACGCCAGGTCTGGGAGTGCAGAGAAAAGAGCCGCTTCCTGTTGAGAAGAATGCCATGCCAGCTATCTGACTCTCAACAATCTCACAACTGTGAGTGTGAGAGGTTGTGAAAGTAACCTTGGACTGCTGCCCTGCAGGCTGCTTTCTCTTCAGCCTGCACCCCGAGGAACAGGGAGGCTGTTCAGGTCAGAGTCCCTGCAGACTGGGGGCTCCACTAACAAGAGAATCTTAGTGCACTTTATTACGCCAGCAGCATCAGTGAGCTTCACAGGGTTGGTACGAGGGAAACAGATTCCAGCAAAGAAATTTAAAGATAAAGCCACAATACAAATGTTATACAACAACAAAAGTTACCACAAAAGTAGTGTTTAGTTGGAACTATATTCTACTTAGGTGTGTTTGTAACAATGTAAAAAACAATAAGTAAATATCTGTATTTAAAAAAAAAATATAATGTATCGATAGTATAAGTAAAGTTGTTTGTTTTTTTGTCTTACTGTAAAAAACAAACAAAGATGCCTGATCATTTTACCTGTAATTCAGCATTCAAGCATCAACCATTAAGCGATTGAATAAAACTGAAAAAAAAAAAAAAGATCTATAATGTCCCATTATATTAATTTACAGATTTCATCGTCCATTTCACAGTTAATATATGTAATAAAAGTCATTTTTATGGCATTTGCATAGGAAAAAAATGTAACAATTCTAAATCAATTTTTTTTTACAGTTTCAGTCTTAACTTTGACTATATTTAGTGACTGTGTGTTTGGTAGTTTTTACAGTGATTTAATTCTGTACTTTTTCCCAGCCATAACAGTAACACTGGTATTTGTGTGTGTTTGTCTTGTCTGGAGACACTTAGTATAGCAAGAACTATCACAGAAGCAGATTCAACTCAAATACTGCCAGGTGTTTATATGTATGTCTGTCTGTCTGCGGACAGATTTTATCATCATGATAGTGTCACAACTGTGCAAGATGCAGTCACAAAACTTCACAGGTGTGTAGTTGAGATCAAAATGAAGACGGAGTTCAATGACGGGTGTGTTTCATGCAACGGTGCTGAAAGGAGGGTTGTAGAAATTGGGTAATGAATGATGGTGCCATCACTTTCAGCCTCTGGCCTGATACCTGTGAAAGCAACCAGGTCTCACAGAAATCTGTGAAATAGCCACAGATTTCGCTTAACTCAAAATCCGTGGAATAGCCACGGAATTGCTCAAATTTCCGTGAAACTGACACGGATTTCGCTACAATGCAAGTTAATGACAGTCATATCCCGTGGCTATTGGTTTGTTTCAAGTCACGTGACTTTCAAGGTCCCAGCAGTCAGAACAAAAAACATGGCGGACAGT
Source organism: Centropristis striata (assembly GCF_030273125.1). Taxonomy (NCBI): domain Eukaryota; kingdom Metazoa; phylum Chordata; class Actinopteri; order Perciformes; family Serranidae; genus Centropristis; species Centropristis striata. Next base: position 7,047,503 of record NC_081525.1, on the reverse strand, counting down.
TCTCTCATTTTTAGTGAAAAATCAATATTTTGACTTAGTTTCTGCATAAAAATGGATTTTGATCACATTTGTAGCGAGAAATATATGTTTTATTTTCTAAATATTCACTCTGAGCGAATTTTGAGCGAATCCGTGGCTATTTCACAGATTTCTGTGAGATCATGTTGGTGAAAGATACAAACCTGAGACATTTCAGGTTGGTCAGAGCACGGGTCATCCTGCATGCCTTTGAGCCTCCAACGTTTATCCCAACATGTTTGATTATATCTGATAAAGACTAGAATATATCAGTATATCCGCTGTGTTGTTTGCCTTTTGGTCGAATAAGGACCAAACTCCTCCCACAAGTCAGTTAATTTAGCCGAGTTATTTTTCACATTCAGCTACAGAGGGAGAGATGAAGAAAGTGAAGTAGCATTCCAGTACATTAGGACGTCCTGTACTAAGTTTGTTCCCTTGAGACCTCTTCCATGCTTCCTTTCCTCCTTCCCCCTCCTCCCTGCTCTCTTAACCTCATACTCCTCTCTCAACTCCCTCACTCTTGTATCATCCTCTATTTCTTAACACCTCATGCGCGCCCTCTTCCTCTCCCCTCCTCCCTTCCATCCCACTCTCCCTCACCTTCTTATCTTGGCCACATCTTTCCCTCCCCTCCATCTCTCTGTCCTCCACCCGTGGTTCAGGACTCGAACCCGTCTCCTCTTCCTCCTCCTCCTCCTCCTCCTCCTCCTCGACAGCTCCTCTGTGTTAGCCGGTGGTCTCTTGCGAGATCCCGAAAGGATTGATGGTATTCTCCTCCTGATGGTCCAACAGGCCAGCATAGATGGCTGACGCAACTCTCTCAATTACCTCAGGGAGGGAGGAAGGCCAAAAAAAGAAGAAGGGAGGCCCCCCCCCCCCCCCCCCACATGCACACATGTACAGTACATGTTTGCATATTTGCAAATCAAAGAAGAACACTTTCTGCATCATGTGTTTGGCTTTGTTCCAGCAAGGAGGAAAAAAACATCTCGGGGAAAGTCACTGTGTATGTGGTGATTGGCTGTTTACATTCCCCTCCCCAACCCTCAGGTCAGGGGTCAGGGGTCAGAGGTGAGAGGCGAGGTTGCGGGCTACCTCTCCCGGAGCAGAGGAGCTGGTGTTGGAGGTCCTCTTGCCCAGCCCCTCAGTTTAGTCTGAGAGGAGAGGAGCCTCCTCCTCCTCCTCCTCCTCCTTCTCCTCCCCTCCTGCACATCTGGCTGCCCCCAGAACACTCATTTGGAGGGAAAACAAGAATGTTTTTATTTCCCAGGAGAGAAGAAGAACTCCAGAGTGAAACCACAGAGTTAAAACACAGAGAGGCATCCTGGGCCCTCACACAGCCTGCTGCTGGGCTGCGATGGCTACGACCACTTTCTCTACTCGCTGTCATACTCGTTTCTTTCTTTTCTCTTTTTCATCTATCTGGTCTTTTCTTATTTTTATAGACAAACCAGAACCTTGGATCAACCCCTTCTCCTTAAACTCCATACACAACTCATTTGTTTAACACAAATGTAAGGCGCTTACAGTAAGTTTTCATTATCAACAACAATCTATTTTTTTTAAATTGACCATATCTGCAAACTGAACATGCTCATGCTGCACTTATCTGTAAAATATTCATTTTTTTCTTACAACATCCATGTGTTTTAGGGCAGGGCAAAGACCTTCAGCACTGTTTTTAGTACTGAATGTGTTAATTACATTTATTGAGAGCTGCCAAAGTCTGAGAGCTGCTATTGCTCATGTTTATAGTCTTATTTATTGCAATTTTTTGATCAGGTTTCTGAATTAAATCACATTTATTTTGTCAATCTTAGACTGTTTTATTACAGGCTGCACATGTGACAATATTTATATTAACTTTGGCTTCTTTTGTTAAATTGAAAGATGTTTTTATTCCTCAAAGATTATATCAATACTGAAACTCAAGCAGAATATTGGTACTAGTTACTCCAATTAAATCCCTTGATGTTCTGGTTATTTAAAGGCAGCTCAGTGCATTTAATCACAATAAATAAAAGATTGTTGTCTTCGTTAAATATCAAAACACTCAATGCTGACTTGACAGTTTGCAGTAATTGAGTTTTCAAACCAAAACCACAATCTTTTCCTAACCTACCAATACGAAGGGATAGGGAAAAATGATGCGAATCATGGGTTTTCCACCCTAATAGTGTCTTAATGACTTCTGTACTGTATAAGCATGTCACACTGAAGACAGACAGAAAAATAGTAGAAAACTTTAGTTCTTCTAGTTTCCCATCAAAAAGTGATTTGCTTAGTTCCAGCTGGAGCCAAATACAATCAAAAGCCAATTTCTTAAATTTACAAGCAGCTCGCCAGCCGCGTCCCTCCTTCAGAAACACGCTCGTCTGTGGAACCTCTCTGACTGTCTTAACACATGTACACACACACACACACACACACACACACACACACATATTCACTCATGCATACACAGCTGTGCTCTATTACAGCAATGTACAGTAGCCATCTCTCCACCCCTCGCCTCGAGCCCTCTCTGTGACTGTTATTGGAAATGTAGCACTGCTACGGGAGCAAGCTCATGGCGGATTTATATGACACAGGTGCACGCTCTGGAAAGCACTCTTACACACACACACACACACACACACACACACACACACAGACACACACAGACACACACACACACACACACACACACACACATCTATATATACACACTCACACGCGCGCACACACACACACACACACACATCTATATATGCACACACACACACACACATATATATATATATATGCACACACACACACACAGACACACACACACATCTATACATGCACACTCACACGTACACACACACGCACACATCTATATATGCACACACACACACACACGCATATATATGCACGCACACGCACACACACACACACACACACACACACACACACATCAATATATACACACACACACACACACATCTATATACACACACACACACACACACACACACACACACACACACCAGGAGGCACGCGAGTGGACCAGCCCGCAAAGACTAGATCTAATGTCAGCCACTTAATGTCTACACCACTCACAAGTCACAACACACTTCAGACTTCCACACACACACACTAACATATGTGTCTGAACTGCTTAGAGCTGTATCCAAACCAGGCTGAAAGTATCACCCAGCTCCTCTTGTTTCTGCCGCCTGGTTAACCTCATCTGATTCTGATTTTTGACTTTGCGTATTGAATATGACAAAAATGTCTTTAATTTTAACTCAATATATTTTCCTCTTTGCCCTCGATGTCTAGATCTCTCCTTTTGTTCTGGTAATATGCCAGGCATTTCCTCCGTGCGCTATCCCAGTTTTCCAATAAGAGGGAGGCCGGAGGTATGCGCCGGGCAGGCTGGGCTCGTTTTCTCTCTGGCGTTCCTCAACGGCCTAACGGAGGCAGGAATACCGGGGATACGGTTTCCCCTCTGGAAAACAGACAAAGGCATTTCAAGGAGGAACAGCTCAGCAGTATTTGTCTGCTTCGGTTTCTAGCCACGTAGACTAAACTACCTGTGGATCTCGCGAGGTTTAAGCTATTGTAGAATTCAATAAATTACATTTGGAGCAGTTTAATCCAGTATTTCCCAACTATCTTCTTAGAACCCAAAATGTCTGATGGGGAGAAGTGAGATCCTGCTCCCAGGGTATCACTGTTTAGACATAATTTGGATCTCAAGCTGAAAAATGTGAAACCCTTGACCCAAAGAGATTGCTGCTGTACACCCACATGTGGTAATGTAGTGTTAGACATATGTATCTCGTCAGCCCATCCTTTCTGATGTTCATCCCACTATATTGAAAAGCAGAGGGCAGGGAGGCTCACTGCGAGCCACATGGTACTGATTTAGCCTGTTAGTGTCAATCGTGTCTTTTAATGAACAAGCAGGTTGTTTTACTTTTTTTCTGTGTCACAGGGGCGAGGTTATGTTGCTGGAGGTTGTTTTAGGGACGACATCTGGATTTGAGGACAGTAATTCTTTGCAGGAATGTGTGTTTGTACACCTTAAATACATCAGCAGCATATGGTGAGATGAGCTGTACACCACTGTAGATGTCCCGCCACAATGCATGTACAGTTACATCTCAAAATACTCAAAATTATAATATCATGAAAATGTTTTTTGTCAATCATTTCAGAAAGGGAAACTCATACATTATATAGATTCATTATGCATAGAGTGAAATATTTCAGGCCTGTTTTTCTTGTAATTTTGATGATTCTGGCTTAGAGATAATGAAAACACAAAACTCAGTGTATCAGAAAATTACAATACTGTGAAGAAGTTCAATATTGGAGTCCACAGTCAGTGGTGGTTTGGGGCCATGTCCTCTGCTGCTGTTGGTTCACTGTGTTTTCTGAAGTCCACAGTCAACATAGCAGCCATCTAGCAGGACATTTTAGAGTCTCCATGCTTCCACAAGCTCTTTGGAGATGCTGCTTTCATTTTCCAGCAGGACTTGGCACCTGCCCACACTGGCAAAGGTACCAAAAGCTGCTTCAATGACCATGGTGTTACTGGGCTGGACTGGCCAGCAAACTCTGCTGACCTGAACCCCATAGGAGTCTATGGGCTGTTGTCAAGAGGAAGGTGAGAGACACCAGATGAGCTGACCAGCTAATTTTCTGATACACTGGGTTTTGGGTTTTCTTGATCAGTAGGCCATAATCATCAAAATTACAAGAAAAACAGGCTTGAAATATTTCACTCTGTGTAATGAATCTATATAATGTACAAGTTTCACTTTCTGAAATCATTGACAAAAAATATCGAACTTTTTCACGATTTTTCAAATTTTTTTAGATGTACCTGTATTTCGAATTTATACTGCAGAATTATGCAGTTTTGAGCTTTCACTGGAGGAGAAGCAGCAGAACAGTAACAACATTCATAAAACAATGGACAAAAATGTTTCTTTTGGAAAACTAACCCTCTGTCTCTGAGGCATTCCCAGTACTGTACAATTTGATATGAATTCACCTGGGGCAGCATGAATGATGCAAAAGGCCCAAAATTGTTTAAACAACTTGTTTCATACTGATAGGAGATTAAAAAAACATGAGAGAGACTGGAGACAAAGAAGGAACTGGAGTTCCTCAGATGCATCTTATCTATTATCTTATCTCATATCTCTTACTGTCTGTCTGAACTTACCTGTATCCACCTTCTGTCAGAACTATAAATATATAAATATATATTTATAGTTCTGACATCACAACCCTACAAAGGTTCCCACAGCTTTGTTAAATGCCAGATACGGGCTGTGGACATTCCATTTCTTGAGTGCTTTGATAGTCCCGTCACGATAATTACTGTATCGACTTATCATTTGATATTTTTTTCTGGACTCAATTTATTGACTTTTTGTGCTTTTTTGTGTTGTGTTTAAAGTAATTCTGCAAATGTTTGACAGGCAATATGAATTGCCGAAAAAAAATGTTTTTCCCAAGCAGCCATTGCAGCTGTTTTTGTTATTTTAATAATTAAATAATATAATACATAATGATTATCTCATTGCAATGTTTTGTTAACAGAGCCTGAAAGTCTATTTTATTTGTTTTGGTTGTAGTTTATCTATTTGTTTTATATATCTAGGATATTTAAATATTTCTTTTCCACATTTCAATTCCAATGTTTAATATTCTCGAGATTTAAAAATTGATTGCTGTGGAAAAGGATGTACTTATTATGCTCGAATATCGTTATAAAACTAAAACAACATCGATACAACGTTACTATCGTTTATCATGATAGTTTTGTATCGTCCTAAAAAATGTGTTTTTGTGACAGGGTTATGCTTTGATACTTTCACAGTATTTATTCAGTAACTGAACCTACTTTATATTTAAAAAAAGACATGAAATACTTTTTACAATATCTGGCTTCTAACAGTGTATATTTGTCCTGAAGTTTTTTAAAGTACAATCATGTATGACATATGACTATTTTGTGCTTTTGACCAAAACATAAGAATACTGACACAAGTTATTCCAACATAAAATGCAAGCTTTCGAACAGAGTTTTCACATATAAATCACTTAAATGACTGAGTGCAGTGATCAGTAGCAGTTGTAGTGTGAACAGTAAAGCTCCAGGGTTTTAATTAATCAGCAACAACAGTGAATGTCATATTGGACTGGAGACTGATGCACATTTGTTTTGAAAGCATGTGCCAATCATTTCTGAATGAATAGATATTAGGAGGTTATTTTGGTTTGTAAAGAATTCTCCTGGCGCTGCAGTGTGCCATATAAGAACAATGGCAGTGGAAACACTGAACTTGTTTGTCTTGTTTTGGTTTTTGTAGCCACAAAATAAAAACAAAACACAGATACAATCATCATTTCAACTGTTTGTTTTCCACATTGTGTCGGTTATTTGGAGTCATCAGTAGAAATCCTATGCTTTTGTTCATATTTTATTTGCTCCTTAAGTATTTCAACAGGCAAAAAAAATACGACTACTTGCCACACATGCACAAACATAAAATAATATCATCCTCGAGCAAATTATTAAATAACAACAAATAGAAGTATGATTTTACAGAGACTAAGATATTGCTCATTGGTTTGAAAATACCTCCTTTTATTGCCTGAATTCACTGCATTTTATAACCTTTTATTATTTTAACTACTACTGTCTCTCTCTAAATATGAATTTAAGTAAGAATGTCTTGGACCAACGGGGGGCAGAGCCAGGCGCCGTTCATTGGAAGAACGCATCGGTCGTGAGGTAGCGTATGTCTGAATCAGGGCGTTCAAGTAGGTAGGAGCTAGCCTGGGTATACCCATACTGCCTTGCGAACTCGAATTTAATTTCGAGCCTCCAGGCGGTCTGGAAACCAAGCCAGTTTCTTAGCCCTGTTTTAGGGATCCAATTACAGAGCGGGGAGGGACGGCAAGACGATGACGCGTACTACTCGGCACTTGGAAGCTTGTAGTTTTCTTACTGATCCAACATGGCTGCTGCAGATGCGAAACTCTCTTTAGCTGTAGATGGTGTTTTAAATAGTTTAGAGCGAAAGTTGAAAGGCGAAAGGTCTCTCGGCGGCTCCGCTGTCCCCCGGCTCGGAGCGAGATCACCGGTAGCGCCGGTGATCTCGCTCCGAGCCGGGGGACAGCGGAGCCGCCGAGAGACCCGCAGCAGCTTGTTTATTGCCCATAAAATCAGTGGATGTGTGTGGCTGAATGACATGAGGGGGAATAAAGAGTTAAAATAAATAATCTTGCAGAAAGCGAGAACTGGAGAAGCAAAGCAGCAAGCAACACTCTCTCACAGACACACACACAACAAACATCCATTTCTGTTGCTCTACTACGTCATCTGGTATAACTGATACGATTGGCTAAGAGCTACCTACAGACGCTTTTGATAGACATTCTAAGCGCCCAATAAACGGCTCTGGAGGATCGTAAACCACACCTCCTCTACGGAGAAATGAACGGTTGGTTTCCAGACCAAATCTCATTTGAGATTTGTTTGGTGTTAGCCCGGCTAGGTAGGAGCAGTACCGGAGACAGCTTTGTAGCCAGCATTAGAGATCTGAATTTGATGCGGGCTGCAACAGGTAGCCAGTGGAGCTTCATGAGCAGCGGTGTGACATGTGACCTTTTCCGCTGGTTGTAGACCAGGCGCGCCGCAATCTGATTTTTCTGATGTTGTAATGTGCAAAGCGGCAAGACCGGGCAACTGAGGCGACATGATTGGAAACGATTGCAATTTTCTGGCCGATCACCGATTTTTAAAAAGCCTGACCTGCCGATTCCGATTTTGGCCGATACCGATTTTTTTATAACTCACAGCTGAACCTTCAATGTTTGAATCTTATTTTTTTTGACAAACAATAATACAGCAGTATTTTTCTTTAACAAATGAAGGAAATCACAATGTCAGAGGTAGTTAATAAAACATTGAACTTCAAATAAATACTTTCAGACCTTTGTGGAGGCAGATAAGATCGATAGATAAGATCGGTTTGACATAAAAGAATCTGCCAATCGCCGATCCCGCAAAATTAAGGAAATCGGCGCACCCCTACTGTAAAAGGTGAGTTGGTCATCAATCGGATATAAACTGCAACAACAGTTTTTGCTTTTGCTTCTACTTTTAACCAAACATCAGCTTCAGATGCCACTGCAGCTCCAGAATCTACACACTGTTCTAACATGTCATTTGACATCATTTGACATTTAAGTATTAATTCTAATACAGTGTATGTTTACATTAGGTCACAATGATCCTCAGCCAAGTGCGGGAATACAAATCAGAGTGTAGAATCAACAACAGAGATATTATTCATTAATTTGTTGCCACCGTTGTCAGTCACGGCAGGTAATTGTTTGAGCCGGAGGGTCTTTGAGCGGTTGCAAGATGATTCAAGCACAGAAAAATTATTAATCAGAGCATCTCAGCCACGCATTAAGCTGTCTCCACACCTGTATGATGTCATCGCCGCAGGTGTGTCTCAGCTCCTTTGTGTGTTTATCAGATGCTTATCTCTAGATGCTTGTTTCGCATCATTTTTTAAAGTTGCTCTGTGGGTGTGCACTTGAGCGAGAGAAGCAGAGGAACATACTGTAGATGCTTATCGCTGCGGCCTAATCACTACCATGTGCTTTTATGGCCACTTGTAGTATTCGTTGAGGCTGCTGGAATCCAAGAAATTAGCCTCCCTGAAACTTCACACATGGCCTCTCGTGTTCGTCACATAAACCGTCCCACTGAAATAAGACCCGGTCCAGTTCTGGACTTGCAGCTTGTGTCCGTTACGGCGCCCGGGGCTTTTACTGCCTCAGAGCTCGACCTGCTCACTGCGGAGGTCCATGAGCCTGGGAACCAGCCTCACACACACACACACACACACACACATTCTTGTACATCTATCTTTGTGAGGACCCTCATTGGAACAGTGATTTTCCCTTGCAAGGTTAGAATAGTTTTGAATTTAATCTTTCATTAGTTTTAATTTCGTTGTGAATTTTTGTTAGTAGTTAGTTTTAATTAGTTTTTAGAGTGAGTTTGCTAGTTTTAGTTTAGTATTTATTTTTTTGAAATGCTTAGTTTTAGTTTAGTTTTTATTGGTTTTAGGTTTTTTTTGTAATGGGGTATTTGTTGGGTGGGAGATCAAAAGAGGTCACAGTAAGTTCTGCCTTTATTTCCTTTGTCTTATCCATCTTCATTATGTATGAAAAAAGTTGACATTTTCACTATGATTTTTGTTAGTTTTAGTCAGTTTTGTAACCACAAAATACAGTTTTAGTTAATTATATATTTTTTTAAACATGAACCTAATTGTAACCTTTACCCTTGAAACAAAGTCTGAAATCTCAAAAAAGAAGTGAGGACCGGCCGAAATGTCCTCACTTTGCAAAAATGTCCTCACTCTGTTGGTTAAAAACGTGTTCCGGTCCTCACTATGTAGGAAGTACAAGAACACACACACACACACACACACACACACACGCATACATACACTCTGAGCAGGAAAAAAATACTGGAGATCATGTTGCCTTTGTTCAAAATGATCTCCTTTCATTTTTATTTTGGTAGAAGGCAGAGCTGCAGATTGTGAGTTTCTGTTTAATTTGGCGTGGATTATTATTTTGCCTTATTGGCTTTTAATGAGGTTTTAACTCAAGTATGTAAAGAAGCCAGTCTGGTTCTATACCACCCACCAGCAAGGTCAGCTCCAGGTTAACCTCATCCAGATCTGCATCTCTGCTCGCCGGTTCTCCCTCCTCACAAGTTCACTTTCTCTTTCCCAAATTTACTTTAATGGCATGACGATAATTGAATGCAGTCTTACCTAAGCAGATTGTAATGTAATTATGAAGCGAGTAAGTTCTTTTACTGTACATTTGTATTCACTTATTCAAGTACTGTCATTATATCACTTTCTACTTCTTTTCTTCTACATTTCAGAGGAAATAATCATATGTTTTACTCCTCTACCACACTGATACAAGCCATTTCATGTCTCAATAATCATATGGCGTTACCAGATGTTTTCTGGTAATGCAATAAATAAATAGTTTTTATGACATACAGTCTGTGAAGCCCTTTGAGGCAAATCTGTGATTTGTGATATTGGGCTATATAAATAAAATTGATTTGATTTGATTTGACATAACCACATGGTAAAGCACATTTTTGTATCACCATAATGAGATCTTGTTGACCATACTTAATTAATATTGTTTGCAAAACAGTGCCTTTATGGTTCTCTCCAGCTTTGCTCCCAAGTGAAAGAATCAGAATGTAAAGCATTGTCCAAATGATGTAAATATTGCAGAAACAGCTCAGCCGCTGTTTAGACATAGACATTTTTATATTGTTTAATATCAATAAGCCCTTACCACTACCACCACTTTGTCTTTGAGCTAAACTTTGGAGATAAACATTTTACATACAATGCTAGATTGCACTACCAAAAACCTATGAAATAGTTAAAATTTCCTCCACCCTGACCAGTTACAAACATGTGATTGCAGCTTACACATAAAGCACCAATAGTAATCCAAAGTATAATATACAAAAACAATAATATAACACTCTTAAATTGGCCTTTCAGCATGATGAGTACATTCACATTTAATACACCTAAAGCAGCTATAATTGATATTTTTATAATAATAATGACAAAGTGAAAATGATGTGAAAGGGGTTGCTCCTATTCATGAGATTTATCACCTGCAAAATCTGCAAAAATATACCAACATTAACAAACAATGCATTAAACACAGTGCATAAAATAGTTTCACATAGAACGCTATAAGTGAAAGAAAATCCTTGAACATTAATATATATTTTTTTAAATGATCAAAGAAATGTTTTCTTTCAGGGGCTGTTAACAAGCTTTAAATCAACTGTGTGTAATGTGTTTTATTTGTCTCCTCAGTCTTGTCTAACTGTAACATATCATCAATAAGCATTTGCATAAATCACTACAAAAGAAAGACTGAGTAGCTGCTGATATTTTTGAGATGAACTCACAGTTTGTACGTGTCTCATTCGATATGAGGCACAGTTTTTAACAGTAATGTGTTTTATTAGTAGTAGCAATTAATGTCACAAAATGCTATTCTGATTGCAGTTATAATATCCCAGCATCCCATTCTCCTTATAAGGCAGATTGAGCTCTAATCCCTTAATTATAACTATAAGCAGACATTTTTACTGTTCTTAAAACGGCCATTTGCCCAGAACTTTGATCTGCTTCAGTCTGTGTTTAGGAGACTTGACTTTACACAACAACACGATCCTGATTGTGAACATAATGGAGGTTATGTGCAGATTATGGATTGTGATGGAAAAGCTGTAGTCAAGGGTGATTTACAGTGAAACAAAAACAAAAAGGCTCATCGTTGGTGTTTGTGCTTCCCTTTGTGTATAATAAAGTCAGTATGACACATCCAGATGATGAGAGAGCCTTTTATCACAGTTTACTGATACATAAAGAGGAATTGTTGTTGCATGAGTGCCTCGCTCAGTCCGTCTAAACTGTTATCTTATCAAAACAAAGGATTCTTTGAATATTTAGATGCAGGGAAACACCCTCAGGCAATTGTGTGTGTGATAGGAAGGAAAATATTTCCAAGTAAGTCTCAGCGAGCGTGCCTGGGGGGAAATTCAAAACACTCGTGTCGTTTGTTCTGTTCGGCGCTCCCTGCCAACTGTCGCTGGTGTACAGAAAGTGTTTTTGTTTCTGGTGAACTTTTTGTGCAACTTTGCATCCATAGCGAGGAGTGTTCCCATTTGCGATCGGATGAGGTTTTTGTAGAAGAACGTGTGCTGTGTTTTATGTTTGGGAAAGAGAAAGTGAATGAGAATGACAGATATATATTTTTTTCATCATACATACCTCACATCACACTGGCTCTATTGTTCAGAGGCTGGTTGCAGAGATGAATTGTTTAACCCTGTCGTACTGCTCTGCTGGGTTACAGTTTGGTCTACAGTATTTTTTAATGTGTGTGCATGATTATGGTGTGTGTGTGTGTGTGTGTGTGTGTGTGTGCGCAGGTGCATGTTTTCATTACTCACAATGTTTATGCATGCTCATACACCTGAAATGCTGGAAATTAATGGCTGCAGACGCCAAGGCCTTCAGCCAGCAGCAGCAGATGAAAGTGGTTCGTCTGATTTATGCAGCATTACTGAGAGATGACAGAAGTTGTACTTGACCGTGAGGAGGAAACAATGAGGTTCCTGGATAAAGTTTGCTCGTATACACATAACCACATGCACTGCACACATGACCACCCACCTGTTTACTGCCCAGCCTCTCACCTCTCCTCTGGCTGAGGTACACTGAATTTAAAGAAGTCTTAGCTTGTTTTCTGACCATAATCATGCCTCAGCTGGAGCTTCCCTAAGAACAAATCACAGCTGATCTATCCTCTAGATCAGTAGTTCTCAACCTTTTTGAGTCGCGACCCCCAATTTAACATGCATGTTGTCCACGATCCCCGCTCACTGAACAGAATCTCACTGTTCAGATCATACAAACTCAGTTGAAACAACACATTTTGTACAAATAATAAAGCACAAAATGACCCGAAAAAGAAACAAAATGACCAGAAAAGACATAAAATGACCAAAAAAAGACACAAAATGTCTTAAATAGACACAAAATGACCAAAAAAGGAAACAAAATGACCAAAAAAGACACAAATTAACCACAAAATGATCAAAAAAAGACACAAATTGACCAGAAAATAGACAAAATGACCAAAAAAGACACAAAATGACCATACAAGACATAAATTGACCACAAAATGATCAAAAAAATACACAAAATGACCCCAAAAAATACACAAAATGACCAAAAAAGACATTAAATGACCAACGGAATAAAACACATTAACACATAAACACTTCAGTTTGGTATCCCGTTGAGTTACAATCACGTTGAAAGAGTCGGCAGTTCCAGTGAAGGAAACAGTGTGCCAGTTTTATGTGCCGAAGGTGTGGAGGGCATGTAGCACATCTGAATTTCATGCAGGAGAGCGACATTCTTGTCCCATTGCCGACCAACTCCCCCCCCCCCAAACTATATCAAACATTTTAGTTGCCCAGCCTTAACCATACTATAGTCATCTGTAGAAACAACTACATGATTATTTTAAAGTTTGACACATTGAACGCTCAAAATTATTACTGAATATTTTGTTGGATTGTCCAGTATCAACACTCAGCACTGCCTGTCAATAGGTTTGGAAAAAGTATGTTAACATATGCCAGGATAGTTGTTTTTTTTTGTGATTCAGCACCCGTTCAGCTTTGGAGTTGTACACCACTGTCAGTAAACATGGACCTTCAGTTAGCTCTATTCAATCGATGGAGCTCTGATCTCAGAACGCCCAGACTCTGCTGGATTAGCAACTTCCTGTTGATGGTTGGACCAAACACCCAACCTGGTGCCAGGGTTTGCGCTGGCTGAATTAGCGGTGGGCGATATGGCCCTAAAAGATTATCACGATATTTCAGGGTATTTTTGCGATAATGATATTGTTGACAATATTACAAAATACTGAAAAATATATAGAAAATATTATTTTTTAGTCTGTATGAATAAATGAAAAACCTTCAACAGAATAAAAATCAATCATAAATCTTAAATGTAGTGTAAAGTGTGCAGTCCGTGGGCTAGAGGTTAGAAATCTGGCTTGTAACCGGACGGTCGCCACTTCAAGGACTGAAGTGCCCTTGAGCAAGGCAAAGGAGAATAAAGGTGCTTGTATGTTTTAATTAAGGCATCTTATTTTGACATTTAACACACTGTGCTCTGCTGTGTGCAGAGCTGCATGTGTTTGTGTTTAGCGACAGGAAGTAATAGTAGCTTTTTGTGATTAACACAACTTTAATTTTTAGTTAATGTTAGCTCGCAGCTAACGAACAGCATAATGCAGCAGTGTGTTTGGACCTCTGACAGCCTGGATAGGTTGATAGTATTTAGTTCAGCACACATAGATGCACACGGAGAGATGATGTGGGGACAGGACTGATACAGACAGGTAGGCATGGCAGCTAGATATATTCAACGTGTGTGTAAGTGTGTGAATGCGTGCGCATGTCTGCTCGTTCGGGGTTTTGACTGACTGACGGGTGACAGACACTCTGTTGAGCAGAGACACAACACAAAATAACTTTATATTATGAATAGTGTAGATATACTTTCAGTAGCCAAATGTGATGTTAGCGCAGCACATGAGACTATAGCGGGACAGATTAGAGTCCGGCGGGCCGCCAGAGTCTAGGCAATCAATGGGAAACCCTTATGTCACTACGTCAAGAAGTAGGAATGTCGCCAATATCATGATATGCATTTCTTTACTCATAAAAAAATATACCGGTATAATTGTGAACGATGCAATATGGCACACCCCTAGGCTGAATATGAATTGTTACCATGGTAAACTTGAGCTGATGTCCGCCCTCCTCCTGACAAAGTAGTTTATTCACCATGAGACAGATCACCTCAGCTTATGTCTGGACAGCATCAATAATTTGTAACTCATTAGTTTGCTTAATTATGAACTATAATTCATTCATTCCTTACGGTGTAAGATGTTTGGATAGTTGCAAGGCCTCTACTACGATATCCATACAGAGAATAATAAGCCGCAAGCTGTGTTTGACACAATACTATAAAGCATTACGTCGTTCCTTGTTTGTTGTGTGGAGTGAAAATAAAAGAGGCACCATTCTCCGTATTACAGATCTGTGTATCATCAAAATCATTTTTAAGCTGTTATTTTAAGGTAAAAAAAAATTGAAGAAATAATATGGTTGCTCTCTAAAAATGAGGCAGAGAATATAAAAAAACAAGTCACCAAGCAAGGCTGCTCTACAAAGTAAATTGTAGCATTGCACACGCTCACAATCCATTTGTACTGTAAGCCTTAAAACATGGAGGGGGTTGCTTTTTGTTCTGTCTGTTCACTTTGTTGCAAACAAACAGGTTTGTCGTTCTGTAATTCTCTCGCTTTCTCAGAAGGAAGTGGGCTGTCCTCTGAGATGAAGGCTTCCTTTAGTGACTCCCACTGCAGCTCCACAGGAAGGGCTGGAGCAGAAGTGTAAGGGCAGAGTTAGTGCACCCTCAGGCACCATCACTGGGATGGATCCATTTAGCTTGGCAGGGGGAGGGCAGAGATGGTGGGAAGGGATTTGCAGAATGAGATGAGATTGAGTGAAGGAAGCTGAAAAGGAAGAACGTGTGAGAGATGGGTGAGGGGAAAGAGAGGGAGGAAGTGAAAGGAAGGGGGGAGAGATGGATGGATATATTTTTATGTACATTCTCAGTTACCAGGAAAATAGACATTTCTGCTCAGCAACTTTGGTCCCGATAGCAACAGTAATGAACAAGACACCTGTAGCATCTCACCATGCAAATATCAACGTCTCATGCAGCTGTCATTGTGTGGTCAATTTGTGTCTTTTTTGGTCATTTTGTGTCTTTTTTTGATCATTTTGTGGTCCATTTGTGACTTTTTGGTCATTTTGTGTCTTTTTTGGTCATTTTGTGTCTTTTTTTAGTAATTTTGTGTCTTTTTTTGGTTATTTTGTTTCTTTTTTGTGTCATTTTGTGTCTTTTTTTTTGGTCATTTTGTGTCTTTTTTGGTCATTTTGTGGTCAATTTGTGTCTTTTTTGGTCTTTTTGTTTCCTTTTTTAGGTCATTTTGTTTCTTTTTTGGCTGATCTGAACTGTGAATGTGAGCTGATTCTTCTGCACTCAAATGCATCCAAAAGATGTCAAAGGTTATTTACATCAGTTTGTCTGAAAGTTTGCAGGTGTAGCCTTACATCTCACAGTCAGCTTTGTTATTAGTTTAAGGAAATCTTTGCCAGTTTTCAACCAGCTCTGTGTTACTGTAGATAGCTTGCTGTATTTTGGACATCACAGTACAAAGACGATTGGGCGAGAGGTGGGTACACACTTGCAGGCCAAGAAACAAGTACATAACTGTGTCATCAAGTTTTCTTCCCTTTATCCTCTCTCTCTCTCTCTCTCTCTCTCTCTCTCTCTCTCTCTCTCTTTAAAGATTTAAATAAATTCAATAAAATGAGTTATAACTAAAAATGAACTCATTGATGTCTGTTTTATCTTGGGACAAAGTTTTAGATTTCAATTTTGCTTTGTTTCAGTGAAATAAAAATTGCAGTAACTACAAAATCCAACTCAAAACCAAAGCAGACAGCAGTAATTGAACTTACCACGGTCTGATTTGACTGTGATACATTGTAGCCTTTCATTGTGTTGAATAGTGAAGTGAATAAAAGACTAAACTATAACATTACTTTGTAATATTAGGTCTAAAATACACACATCTTTGAATAGAGCTGTTAAACTCTTATAAACACTAAATAAATACACTTATAACAAATCAATTTGAAAATGTATATTCACTGAAAAGGAAATATAAAAGCTGAAAGAAGACAACAACATTGTAGTTACTGTATCACTGTTAGAACCTTTTACAGCAAAGCAAAACGAGAGTGCAGTAGCTACATTTTTGGGGTCAAAGGTCAAATAAATTGTCAAGATTTTTTAGCATAAAAGTGACATCATCAATACATGTAGAAATAAGTGTCATATCACTTACCTACATATAACCCATATAACCCATTTGGCTGGCCAGTTAAAAAAACGTTAAAAAACTGTTTTTCTCAGATTTACCCTTTGCGTAGTTACTGCAGTTAGACTTTTTAGGGCAGTATAGGCGGAGGTTTCCTTTGCTTAAGATGTTGGAGGCACTGCGTTCAATACACACACAAACTCACACTCACTACTGTTTACACTACCCCTGTCTTATCTTACACATAGGACACATTACAGGAACATTTCAAAAACACACACCTCTGATGGGCTCAGAGATTGTTTGTGTGTGTGTAACCGTGGAGCGACCATGTGCAGTGTTTTGATGGCACTGACTGGTGATGGCATGTCCTTTTTAGTGTCATTTGGCCCTGAATTTTTGTGTTAATGCCTGGATGTTATCGCCTCATTATCAACAGGGGTGTCGCCCTTGTGTGTGTGTGTGTGTGTGTCTACTCAATATTATTTTTGCTTAATGTTATTTACTAATTTTGCAAATGCCCTTATTATAGAATCGGCTTCTTCAAAAATCTGTCTGTGTATCTCATTTTCATTGTTTTATGTAAAAGTAGGTCCCCATTAGGCACCAAATAATGTGTGAAATATGCTAATTTATGTAAATGATGAAAAGCATGTTTACTGGTTTTTCCAGATGTCCCCATAAAGTCTGATTAAAAACATCACTTCATCATTTCAGAGGTTTGAAGGTGTGTATAGGCTAACTAAGCTATGACAAGTTTACTCATTTTTTTTCAGCTCCCTATAACCTCTAGAAAGGGTGGTCCCCACAAGTGATGATTAAAACCTGCGTCCCCATGATTTATGAAAACCAGTATGTGTGTGTGGCAGAGTAATGTTCGTTGAGCTTGTGTGTTTTTTTTAATATCTGTGTCCTGACATTCTCAATATTGTCAAGTAAATCTGATTGAAACGGTTTAATTGTGTTTCATGGCAAAAATCTATCACACTTCAGGTGTTTATGTTATTTGATATTTCTTCCTGATTTCGAGCGTTCACTCATCTTGATATTTGCGAGTTCATCATTTCGTCTCTTTTTTGCTCTGTGCCCGTTTCACTTCATTCCATCCTTTTTGCCTCCTCTCTTCTTATTTTTCACATCTTTATTCTGCCTCTAAGTCATGGCCATGTTCTTCTCTGTAACCATCCACGTCACCATGTTTTCCCTCTAGTTTTCTGTGTCTTTGTCCTCATAATCCTTTACTTTACTGTCATTTCTGTATGAGACAGTGATGTTTTCATGACTTTATAGAAGATGAAGCTGGCAGTGTCCAGCAGGTGACTGCAGATAACTGATGTGAAAAAATAAATAGCCACAGGAAACTTGTGTGTGCCCGTGTGTTTCAGGAAATGGTGAGTGTGTTTGTGTTTGTGTGTGTGTGTTTAATGGCTCCCTTTGCTGCCACTGCGCTGGTCAGATAACGTTAATGAATCAATAGTCACTCCAAAGGGAGATAAAGAGGACGCAGGATGGAAGGGAATTTTATCTCTTTTTAAAATATTATGTTGTGCCCACTTCATGTTGTGTGAAAATGATGAATGTGCAGTTTCCCAGTTGTCCCCAAAGACCCCGACCACCCTGACCCTCCCTCCCTCCCTCCCTCCCTCCCTCTCACTCACCTAGTTCTTTATCAGTGTTGTCTCAGCAGAGAGAAAACCACTCATTACACAGCATTGATGTTGGACAACTAAAAATCCAGATTATGTTCAACTTGGATGTTTTTGAACCTTCTTTGCCATTTAGTTTTTTTTTTACTCCACCACATCGCCACAGTCTAGGTCAGCTATTCTCAACCTTGGGGTCGGGACCCCAATTGGGGTCGCGTGATGATTTCTGGGGGTCGCCAAATCATTTTTGAAGTCAGCTCTGTCTCCACTGTGTTAAAGTGTTCATGTGTTAATGTGTTTTAGTCCTTTTGGTCACTTAATGTCTTTTTTTTGTCATTTTTTGTGATTTTTTTTTGTCATTTTGTGTGTTTTTTGGTCATTTTGTGTGTTTTTGATCATTTTGTGGTCCATTTGTGACTTTTTTTGGTCATTTTGTTTCTTTTTTGGTCATTTTGTGTCTTTTTTTTGTCATTTTGTGTCTTTTTTTGGTTATTTTGTTTCCTTTTTGCTTCATTTTGTGTCTTTTTTGATCATTTTGTGGATCAATTTGTGTCTTTTTTGGTCATTTTGTTTCCTTTTTTAGGTCATTTTGTTTCTTTTTTGGGGTGATCTGAACTGTGCATGTGAGATTATGTTCAGTGAGCGGGGGTCGCGGACAACATGCATGTTAAATTGGGGGTCGCGACTCAAAAAGGTTGAGAACTACTGGTCTAGGTAGTTAATAGGAAATCCTTACAGCACTACGTCAAGAAGAAGTAATGTTGCCAATGTCATGATATGCATTTTTTTTACCCATAAAAAATATATACCGGTATAACCGTGAAAGATATGACATTGCACACCTATGCTGCAGCCCTGTTCAGACTGCCTAATCAATCCAACATGGCCCTCGTTTGGATGGTAGCCCACAGAGGTCCAGTGGCCCCTGCACCTCCATAAATACACTAACAGCTTTCTTAAATATATGACAAATACCGTTAAAGTTTACAGGGGGGGAGTTTATGTGCACCCAGCTTTCACCAGGGGAGGAGTTCCACCTGCAAAAGGGATGTAGCTCCATTAAAAACTCAAGCAGGGCTGCCTTAGTCGTTCACACACATGCACACACATTTGTATCACATACACACACCTGCTCTTGATTGTCCAATTTGTAAGCGATGTAGTGGCTGCAGGGGAGCCGAGAAACCATAAACAGGCTGATAGCATCTCGTATGAGATCACTGCGGCTGGAAAGGACTCACACACACACACACACACACACACGCACACATTCTTGTACTTCTATCTTTGTGAGGACCCTCATTGGAACAGTGATTCCCTTGCAAGGTTATAATAGTTTTGGATTTTTCATCAGTTTTAGTTTGAATTTTGTTGTGATTTTTTTGTTTACAAATCCAATTAGTTTTAATGTGTTTTTAGAGGGAGTTTGCTAGTTTTAGTTTAGTATTTTTTTTTTAAATGCTTTACATGAAAATTTTATATTTTTACAGCAAAACTGTATGTTTTCTACAGGTTATGGCAGTAGATTTTAAATTTTATGAAATTCTTTGATTTGCAGTAATTAAAAGTATTCACTATGGTGATGTACAATGTTTACATTTACGACCTATTTCTGATGCAATTTTGACAGTGTTTTACTGTAAAAAAAATTTCAGTGTACCTTTACACAAAGCTAATGTAACTTGAACCCTTAAACAAAGTCTGAACTCTCAAAAAAAGCCTTTAAAGAAGTGAAGGCTGAAATGTCCTCACTTTGTAAAAATGTCCTCACAATGTTGGTTAGAAACTGGTCCCGGTCCTCACTATGTAGGAAGTACAAGAACACACACACACACACACACACACACACTGTGAGGAGGAAAGCAGGCACTGTTGGAGCGTTTATGAGCCTTTACAGTGTAAATGGACTCTTCTTCTTGCACTGCTGCTCCTGCTTTCAGCCCGGAGGTCAGGGGTCATGTGTCTGTAGGTCAAAGTTCGAACTTTAACCCGTCGAGGAAGTCTGGAAATTCACTTCACTAACGATAGCTTGGACTGACACCCTTACAGTTCCTTTTACTGTCTTCCCCCGCTTCTGGTTTCTCACTTATACCCTCTGTTGAGGAAAAAGAGCTACTCTGCTGACTGAATCTCTGAATCTCTGACTCCTCACTCTTTGCTTTCTTCCCCTTTTATTCTACAAACTAACAAACATCACTCATCTGTTCATCTGCTCTGTCTGACTGCAGTTTCCCAGGGTGTTATCTGTTTTCAGATTTCGTGGAAAAACACTAAAGCTCCCACAGTTGAAACTGCATCTGTCTTGTGCTATCAGACTCTCTGTTGCAGCCAATCATATTACACTATCAATAATAACAAAATGTATGTATGCTGTTATCTCCATGTCACACACGCTCAGGGAGTGGAAAATTACAAAACACCCCTTTTCCATCCCCATTACTTTCCGGTGCCTATTGCTGCTTTTTCATGGAGCCTATGCTGGCCATAGTTTGCCATATTCTTCGGTCTTTCCAAGACTTGAAACTAGTGATTGAGACCACAAACGCATTATAAAATTGATGACGAAATGAATAAATCAAGTGAGAAGTCAGCTCATTTTCTCCTAGACTTCTGTTATTAATACTTGGTGGCATGGAGGAGATCAGCCTACAGCACCATGTTGCTTTTATAGCAGCCTTCAGCTCATCTGGTGTCTCTCTCCTTCCTCTTGACAACAGCCCATAGACTCCTATGGGGTTCAGGTCAGTCCAGTTTGCTGGCCAGTCCAGCCCAGTAACACCATGGTCATTGAAGCAGCTTTTGGTACCTTTGCCAGTGTGGGCAGGTGCCAAGTCCTGCTGGAAAATGAAAGCAGCATCTCCAAAGAGCTTGTGGAAGCATGAAGACTCTAAATGTCCTGCTAGATGGCTGCTATGTTGACTGTGGACTTCAGAAAACACAGTGGACCAACAGCAGCAGAGGACATGGCCCCAAATCCAATATTTAACTTTTTCACATTATTCAAATTTTCTGAGACACTGAGTTTTGGTTTTCATTATCTCTAAGCCAGAATCACCAAACTTCCAAGACAAACATGCTTGACATATTTCACTCTATGTGTAATGAATCTATATAATGTATGAGTTTCACTTTCTGAAATGATTGCCAAAAAATATTGAACTTTTTCATGATATTCTAATTTTTTGACATGTACCTGTAGAAGCTATTGTCATGTTCCCCGTCCCATCCTGTCAGGCTCCATCATTGCCCATTGGAAATGAGTTTCATTTGGACTGTGCACATCTTTCATCACCAGGCAGAGTTTTCCCTCTATAGGAAGTAAATACTGTGCTATTCCATTCTGCAGGCAGTCTGAGGTGCGTGGTGAGAGATATATAAGTAAATCTAAACAGTCAGTAAGTCTGTGGGCAACGTTCATGTCGCTCTCTTCCTCCTGCTGATGTTTGTTTTTCTTCCTGCCTGTTCAAAGACGGCAAAATAAATAAAGTGCTTTTCTGGACCGGCATCACTCATCCCCCTGCTATTGATACCCCCTCTCTGACAGCCGAGGATGTGTGTGTGCACATGTGTGTGAGATGCTGTGTTAAATAAAGTCCAGAATATCTGAAACGACTATTTTAAATGCCTTTCACATCCTCTTCAGCCCCTGTACGCTGCCTATTCATAACCCAGCTAAAACAGATTAGCATGTACAGTACCTACTATATTTAACTGAACGTTTAACACACAGTCTGTGTGTGTGTGTGTGTGTGTGTGTGTGTGTGTGTGTGTGTGTGTGTGTCTGTGTGTCTGTGTGTCTGTGCGTGTGTGTGTCGCCCCTTTCCCCCCAAAAATGGTAACACACCCACAGCAAATGAGAGGGCTCCTTTGAGAAATGTGTTTCTCATGTTCTCACGGTGTAGAAATGACGCTATCGCCGAGCTCGAGAATCAGCAGCTCTGTCCATGTGATATGGAGCTGGGCCCAACCTGTTTGTGTGTGTGTGTGTGTGCGTGGGTGCAGTGTGTGTTTTAACGTTAAATAGTGAATGACAGTCTTTATGAGACCCCTTCCTCTGGTGAAAACATGGAAAGATTGTTTACTGAGGACTCACTGTTCATACAGCCGGAGGTCACAGTCGAGTTCAAGTGTGTGTGTGCGTGTGTGTGTGTGTGTGTGTGTGTGTGTGTGTGTGTGTTTGTGTTTGTGTTTGTGTGTGAATTTATGGACTTCCCCGTGCATGTGGCTATGTTTAGATGTACAAACACGCTGATAATATCAAAGGAATGGGTGCAGACTTAATGGTATGAGCATTCGTTTGAGGTGGAAAAGAGACCTGTTCCTCTGTTCTCGTTCCTTTATGAGGGTTTTTTTTTTCAGCATCAGAATTAGGGTTGTCAAAAGTATCGATACTCAAAAAAGTATCCATACTAAAACGTTGTATCCGGATACAATACTCATTTTCAAAAAGTATTGAGTATCTGAAGCTTGTTACCATAGTTGCAGTTTCTTTTTGCACAACTGTTTTTTATTATAAATATTTAACCTGTGGTTCTGTTCATTTTTACATGTTGCATTTTTCTTGTTAATAAAAATATTTCAGTTAAATTTTAGGGTCTTTGTTTTTATCCTTGTAGTATCGAAAATGGTATTGAGTATTGAATATTTTTTTTATATATATATATATATTTATTCGAGTTGAAAATTTTAGTATCGTGACAACCCTAATCAGAATATATCTGTGTACATGTTTGTGATCTGTAAGATATTGTTGTGGTAGATCACTTCAGCAGGCTGTGAACTCTAAGGACGGAGCTGTCATGTAAACATCTTAGCCAAAAAAACATCCACTTACAAAACCCAAGACATCTGAAGAGTCTACCGAAATGAAAAAGATGACATAATGACTGCTTATTACAGTTAGATTTCAACAAAAATATTTAGGAATATTGGAATATTATTCTGGGATTTGCACTTCAATCAGCTGTGGGTAGATTATTCTGTCCACTACACATGATAATAAATCTTTTGGCGTGCTGTATTTCACCAGAATCCGGTGACAAGCAGTTTTTTAATTTTATTCTTTCAGACTAAACCCACAGTTTCCGTCTTCATCATGTTTGAAGTCTGTTCAGAAACAACAGTTTTAGAGACTGCAGCAGTCTCATTCACTTTGCTTTCTCTTGCTATGTAAACAAAGCTCAGTTGTTGCGGTTGAGAGAGATTTCCTGCTGTTGACAGAAGTGCTAAAGAGCGCATCCTCTCTGTTTGTTTTACTAATCCCATAAACAGGCCCATCAAGTACACTTGTGTCATTAAAATGAAAAGAGGTCCCTCTTAGCTGCAGCAAAATCTAATTTTTTCGCTTTTAGGATAATGTTTATTGTGTGTAATTACTTAAAGGCACCCTGCACCCAGTGGGAGGGTAAGACCTCTGCTGATGGTTGGACAGCGAACATAGTCATGCTTTAATGTACTGACAACAGGTGCCATGAGGAAAATGTCACTCAAGTAACAGTGCTGCATGGAGTTTTAATCATTATTCCTTTCAGTTTATCTGCTTTCGGGTCTGGAGCTGATCTCAGCTGACATTGAACCCTGGACAGGTCGCCAGACTATCACAGGGCTGAACCATAGAAACTGATAATCACAAATCACGCTCTCATACACACCTACGGGCAATTTAGAGTCACCAATTAAACCTAATTGCATGTTTTTAGACTGTGAAAGGAAGCCGGAGAACCTGGTGGGAACCCACTCTGACACGGGGAGAACATGCAAACTCCACACAGAAGAACCGACAAAACAACATACGGAGCTATTGGGGCAGATAACAGGTGTATAAGTGCTTTAACATGAAAATAAGGTTTTGTTTTCTGAAATATTATTTTAACGTTTAGCCCCAAATATTCCTAAAGTCGTAGAGTCCAGGAGTAGGTTGTATACACAAGTATTACAACTAATACAAGTATTTTTACTGTTTCTGAACACTGTCATTATTCTTATTATTATGAACTTAAAACGGGCAATTTAGAGTCACCAATTAAACCTAATTGCATGTTTTTAGACTGTGGAAGGAAGCCGGAGAACCTGGTGGGAACCCACTCTGACACGGGGAGAACATGCAAACTCCACACAGAAGAACCGCAGGCTGGAGCCTGGGATCTAATCAGGCAAACAAAATAACATACGGAGCTATCGGGGCAGATAACAGGTGTATAAGTGCTTTAACATATCTCTAGCTTCTTCAGTTAAGTTTTTGTATGTATTTTCTTATGAGCATTAAATGAAGATGAGTTGGATTTTCTTCTTCTTTTTTTAATGATTATAACAAGAATCTGCGTGCAACTCAGAATTAATTGGCATCATTTTTATCTGTCCGACCAGAACTCCTGTGCAGCATCTTTAGCTCTTGTGCGGGTCGCCAGATCTCGGTGGTTAGAACAGGCTTTGGTGTAGGTCTCTGTACCTATATGATAGCACCATACCTGGCAACCTCACTGGGATTAGACTCCAAACTGCTCCAAACATTTGTTCCCCAAAAAAATAGTTTCAGCATGTAACTAAAACTATAAAAGTGTCGGCCAAGGGGGTTATATTTTGGGTTTGGCTTGTTTGTCAGAAGGATTAGGGAAAATCCTGCCCGATTTTCTTCAATTTGAAGGGAATAGCATGGGCCAAAGAAGAACCGATTAAATTTCAGAGCAGATCTGAATCACGGGGCGAAATAAGGGAATGCCCTTGGTGAATAGCAAGGAGCCCTTTTAGTTAATATATGTGGGTGTGTATGGATTAAACAAACGACATGGGGTTAATTAAATTACTGAACATTGTATGTTTTGCTTGGTTTGGCTGATGGGAGTGATATTGTCATCTACTTGGTAGAAACCTTCAAAATGTTGGCGTGTTCCTTTAAGTTGTCTCTCTCTTGGACACATTGTTGATTTAAAAGACTTTGGGGAGCCACCAGAAGCAGATCTGTGAGAATGAAATGTTTTGGACTCACTCTGATCGACTGTAATCTCCGTCATGTGTCAGACTGTGTGACCTCTTCAGGGTAACGCGCCGTTGTCTGTAAAAGAGCATCCTCTGAGGTTGACCACTGCTATGAGGCTCGGGCCAGCAAAAAAAATGGTCAGAGTGAAACAGACAGTGGCGAGGTGCGGTCATCTCTGCGTCATCCCCGGCCATGTTACAGCGAGCGTGTGCATGTGGGTCTGTGTGCGTTCGGGGTGAAGTCAGACTGTAAATATAGCCCAGTCTTTCTTCGACTCCACGTCCAGACAGTCTGTGTCTGTCAAGGAAAAAACGCTGCAGTCTCTGACTTTTTTGGTCACAACACAACAGGAGAGGGGAGGAGAAGGAGGGGGGGAGTGAGTGAGTGTGTGTGTGGGTGGGTGGGTGAAGAGGAGGGGGTTTAATAATTTCAGCCATCTCTAAAAATAGGGGGCTCAGTAACCGAAAAAAAAGCTGTTCTGCTAAAAATCACAGCTCCATAGCAGCCATTTGGATGATGTGTGCTCCCTGAGGTGGAGCCTGGGAAAGTTAGCTGTGCATACTAGCATGTCACTGTGTGTGTGTGTGTCTGTGTGTCTGTGTTTCTGTGTGTGTCTGTGTGTGTGTGTGTAAAGACCTAAATTGAATGATTGAGGTTCTTCGTTGTATTGACGCAGAATAGGCTTGGAAAGCAGTCTTATTTGGGCTGATATGGCCCAGTCTTCCCTGAGTTTGCAGAGTTTTGGTCTGGCCTGCTCCAGTCTACTTGGTCCTGCTCTGTTTTGGTCTGGTTCCTGGTTCTGCCAAATCCACCCCTGCCCTCTTTTACTGACTCACTACAAGACCATCAGGGATTGTGGGATCGCAGGCAGACACAGAAATAAAAAAGCTTCGTTCTTATATGAGGAAAGAGAGTAAAGTCACATAAAATATGTTGGAAAGAAAAAATCATCAGATGAAACTGAGGAACTTATGGAATGTGAGCCCACCACTCTCCAATTCTTTTTTTAATTCACTTTCCCACTTGATATCTGCTCCCCATGGCTGCCTGTCAGGCCTCCAGTGTGCTAAACTGATTCATTTAAATGTTATTTTTACCAGCTGGTTTATCTGTACTGGTCTATAATGGGTGGCAGGACTTAGTCACCGAGCCCCAGACTGGAAGTCTCTGTCTGCAGTTTGAGAAGAATATGAGTTTTGTGTTGTTACGTTGTTATGGGCGATTATGAGTAATGTCACAGGAAACACTATTAAATGCAACAACATTTAATGAAATAGTCTCAAACACTAACAATGTTTATGGTTATGTGAGCATGTGTTGTTCCAGGAGATGCATACAGTGGTTTTAAGGTAGAGCAGGCTTTTATTTTGTAATGAAAATAAGGTTTTGTTTTCTGAAATATTCTTTTAAGGTTTAGCCCCAAATATTCATAAAGTCGTAGAGTCCCAGAGTAGGTTGTATACACAAGTATTACAACTAATACAAGTATTTTTACTGTTTCTGAACATTGTCATTATTCTAAAGGTAAAATAATATGGAAAAATAAAAGAATCTGGGGCCTCATGTATCAAAGAGTGCATATCTTTGATACTGAAAACATTTGTCCTAGTGGTGCTGCCTTACCTTGCTATCTAATCGGCAATGTCACTCAACCAATTATTTTTTGGTGCACAAAAAACAGAATAACAGGAGCACTGCTGGTGTCCCTAAATACACCGGTGCTCTTGCAATGGGTAAACAACTCAAAAGAAAAAAATGCAGGCACTCTGGTGGATTGACAAAAGTTAAAAACCCTTTATTTTACATGGGTTACATCCAAAAACACCAACGCGTGTCGGATTGCGCCTTCCTCAGGGTGCATGGAGACAAGAGACAAAAACGCATGCAATCATAGGGGGATTCAGTTGAGCTGTGGCTCCTCAGGTCTATGCAGTGCTCCTCCAGGCCTACAGGAGGCCCTGGCAGAAGCACCAAGATTTTCTGCTTCCTGAACAATCAGACAAAACCACTTGACTATTATCAAAATAAAAAGTGTAGCAGTATAATATAAGTCATGGGTGACCGAATGGAAACCCTACAAAGAATAATACAACTCAATATAAAGAGAAAATCTCCCCTCCCTAAAACAAAACAACCAAAAACTGGCCAAAAAAAAAGTAAATAGTTTAGCTGTTGCAAATATATATATATATATATATATATATATATTTTTTTTTTTTAATCAAGATGAATAAATGTATTTATTGATGGTTGAAGTTGCCGCAAATTTATTGTATAACTCTTCACTGCAGACTGTCCATAGTATAACTAAATATGGTTTGAATCCTTAACGTTGAATTTGAGACAGATATAATGTCTTAATTTGGTGGTTATAAATATATTTACTTCTTATTTATTTATTTTTTGTTTCACTCAACAAAATTTGACAAAAATGATCACTGATGTCACTTAAAAATAAAGTCTAAACTTTGACACATTTACCTGATTAAGATCGGGAAAGATGTTCTGAAAGGATAGACTTCTCACTTCTTCACTGATCTGATGCCAGAAGTGTTAAGTTTCAAAGATACTTTAATACTTGATATGGACACGATTTTCAAATAGTATTGAGTTTAATTGTACCGTTGAGTACATCTGTACCGTGTGTGTGTGTTTGTGTGTGTGTGTGTGTGTGTGTGTGTGTGTGTGTGTGTGTGTGTGTGTGTGTGTGTGTGTGTGTGTGTGTGTGTGTGTGTGTGTGTGTGTGTGTGTGTGTGTGTGTGTGTGTGTGTGTGTGTGTGTGTGTGTGTGTGTGTGTGTGTGTGTGTGTGTGTGTGTGTGTGTGTGTCACAACACGAACAAAAGGATCCTTTGAGAGCAGAGTTTCAGAGGAAGCTGTCAAACGTGTCCATTCTTCTCTAATCCTGTGTTTGGGATAATCTTGCACTGTTGTGGAATGCTTAACACACAGACAGACACACTCACAATGTGTTGTCACTCACTCACATGTAGCTTCATACACCCTCTGTTCACTCAGGTGATAAACATACCCACTCGTTACATAAACCGTCTACGTAACGCTTCTCCTCTCTAATAGCTCACTGCCTGGCTGGCTGAAGTTAGAAACACATTCTACATGATAAAGCCCTGCAAAAACATACATAACAACATGTAAACATAAATTAATTGTGTGTTTATCTCCCTATAGAGATCCAATTAACACTGACATCCCATAAGGTGACGATACCGCAAAAAGACTTTTTGCCAAAAATTGGTCTGATGGTGATCAACTCATCAACAAATATATGCAGATGATGGTGAATAATGAAAACTGAAATGAAAAACAGTGTTGCACTGTTGTTGCATGCTAGAGATCTGCAACGAAAGCGGTGTTCCATCTACTTGTTTTATGCACATTTTTAATTTGCACATAGAGAAAACTTGAGTGGAAACACAAAAGAAAAAAAAAAGAAAATCTTGATGTTTTGCAAAAAAGGTTTTCACACTTGGCTGTGGCTGAGTTGGTGTATCGATAAAAGCAATGTGCAACAATGCAAGTGTGACGTAAAACAGGTTATTTTTAACTTAAGCCTCAGTTCTTTTTTCATTTTACTCACTGTTGCCTTCATTTCACTGCAACAAACTGTCTTGTGCAGAATAACACCGTTTGACAACACAGTAAACAGTAAATTTGAATAAAAATGGAGTCATGGGTGTCTGACACAGTCCCCACAAGAGTCATGAACTCTGTCTGATTTTCAGTGATTATTTGTCACGTGATTGTTTGTCTCAGCACAATCAGTGTCACTGAGGAGCAGAATTTAATGTTTTTCACAGGATATGGTTAGTGCAAACGGTTTATTTTTGGCGATGTGTAGAAAAAAGTGATTTTGACAGAAATATGACAATTATATGATCCATTCAAGGACTGTCATGAAGCTAAAATTCTGACAATAATGCCTGTTTTTAAGGTTTCTTTCTACGATAAACGGTGTACTTTTGGCGATCCTTTAAAGAAAACACATGTTTCAATGGGGTTCAGAGGGTTAATACATGAAAACATACGAAAAGCATGTGACTTTAACATCCACAGAAAGTTCTGCTCCTCTTGAGAAATAAAAAATAGCCACAGAATAAACTCATCAACAGTAAGCAGTACAGACACTGCTACATTTAACTATTCGGCGTACTGTGACTTTTTGTTGCACACTGTCCACAAGCTGCCGGTACTCTATCCTGCTCTCTCTATTTCAGGTGTTCTCAGTGATTTATAACCCCTGCAGGGTTTCATGTGCTGCTTCATTATTTTATGAAACCACACAGTTATGCAACTCTGCAGAACTGTCTGCTCCACTGAACTCGTCTGCTCTCACTTTGAGGAAAAGCAGCTGGAATAGTGACAGGAATGTCATCACTCAAAAAGTCCTGAAAACCAAATAAACAACAGCACGAGTACATTTTTACTCTCTCTTGTTTTGGGGTGAATTGCTCCGTTTTGGAGCTGTGGTCATAGTGTGCAGTGGGCACTGACAGACCTCATGCTGCATTCAGGTGCATCTAAAAAAAGCGTAAAATGTAAATTCAGCAGAAGACATATTAAATGTATATTCAATTATATTTTTATACCTTATACTGTGACCTGGTTTTGGATTTTGTTTTTGTCTTTGCAAAGGCTAAATCAAGACATTCCTCCATAAACACATAACATAAGGCAAGGCAAGTTTATTTGTATAGCACAATTCAACACAAGGTAATTCAAAGTGCTTTACATAAACATTAAAAACAGCAAGACACAATTGAAAACAGTAAAAACAGTCAATTAAAACAGGGAAATGGAAATAAAAATACAAATAAGATAAGACATAACATAAACATGTTA